>NW_022987621.1:942291-1014791 GCF_902827165.1 Trematomus bernacchii
GCAGAGCAGGTAGAGATGATATTACCAGGTGGAGAGGGAAGGACGAGGCCAAAGCTCACAGCACAGACTTCAACTCCTGGAACTCCTCTTTGAAATACTATACAGACTATACACCATAATAACAAACCAAGAAGCATGTTGTAGAAGTTCTGGCAAATTACATTTTTTTGGATCTTTTTAGATCTTTTGAATAGTGGTCAGTTCAGGTACAGGACTATATTGCTACCTTGACAGCTTCCAGGTGCACCACAAAGATATCCTGATAAATAAGGCAATCACAATTGCATAGAGCCTGATGACACATATTATATTTGTCCCCCCCGTTCTATCAGTTCAAAACCTACAAAAATCAATAGAAAGCAGCAAAAGGCTGAATATTTACATTGGGCTAGATAATCCATGCTTTCAAACTAACATTCTGTTGATGAAACAAACAAATCCAAAGTACAGAGAAGTGGGATGTAGAAAGTGAAGCAATCCTCACATTGTGAAGCTATGAAGCAGCATTGACTGAAAACTGGTTAATGAATTTGCAATTGTTTTGAGTAGTGAGTGTTTCAACTCCTCTATTGATCAACACAACTGGGACATTCAAATGAACAGGAAAATCATAGAACACTTTCTGGACAGAGGTTATGAAGAGTGAGCAGAGCAGGGAGAACACTTTGGATAAAAGTAGGATGAATCTCCACAAACCAAACTTGGAAAAGTCGACCAACAACAAAGGAAGTAATGCACTCCTCACTATGTGTCTTTAGTTTTTTCCTCATTATATATATTTCTTCGATATATCCGTGTTTAACATCATCAGTAGTCTAAGCTACAAAGGTTCTCCTGTGATGTTAACGAACCCTAGAATGTGCAAATAAAACCCTGCCATGTTAGATTTAGTCCTTGTGCATTAAGCAATATGTTTTATCAGGTAAAATAAGAAAACACAGGAGTTGAGAAGTTGTGATTTGAAAGTGCGAGCCTCACCTCTGTCAGTGCAGTGTCTTCTTTAAACACCAGCTCCAAGGTGTTGGAGGGGGCTGTAGCGTTTTCCATGTCCTACCTGTAGTTCTAATCCTGGCTTAAAGAAAGTGTAGAGCAGCCTGTCCTGATGGATGCTTTGAGAGATGGAGCAGATTTCACTCTTTACTCCCTCTCCTCTCTCTCCTCATAGGCTCACTGTCTCCTCTGTCTCTCCTCCCCTCCAACTCTTTCCACCACAGATTGGCACTTCCTCTGTTTGTCCTCACTAACCCCCTCTTGCCCTCGGGGAAGTTTAGTTAGAATGCATTGATTAGCAACATGACATGAGGGGAGGGGGGGGGGTGCATTGGGAGATGGGATCAATGCAAAAACAGACGGTCAGTTAGTGTTCAGCACTGCTCATCTCTCTGCAGAAACAGGCACACATGTACTTTATTCCTTAATGTGTTTATAATATGCATTTCATATGAACATTTGCGCTATCATGTAAGAACTGCATATTACTATGTTTCCATAGTATAAACTCCAAACCATGCTGTCACGTATCTGCTGCAGTTGAATACATTTAGTTTGAATACTGTGGATCGGATTTGAAATGTCTGCATATCAAACGATAATGCTTCCTAGCCTTTTTTTTTAGGTGTTACGGAGGTGGGTGATGTGTGGGGGTGCTAGGCAACAGGATGCGCTGATGACGTACCAGAGGGAACTCTGGGAGTTTCCTGAGGGCTTCTGGGAGCTCAACTTGTCGTAGCTCAGTGGACCAGTTATTTATTTATATCACTCACTTAACTGAGGTGTGTGTGTGTGTGTGTGTGTGTGTGTGTGTGTGTGTGTGTGTGTGTGTGTGTGTGTGTGTGTGTGTGTGTGTGTGTGTGTGTGTGTGTGTGTGTGTGTGTGTGTGTGTGTGTGTGTGTGTGTGTGTGTGTGTGTGTGTGTGTGTGTGTGTGTGTGTGTGTGTGTGTGTGTGTGTGTGTGGTCAGTAGGGATCTTAGCTCAGGATATGGGTGGATGGCACTCCCTTGTTAGCAAGTGTACAGCCTCGGGTTGATTAAGGGGAAACAAGTGGAAGCCAGATGGTTTTTACTTTTCAGAAACAAACGAATATAAAATGTACAGAGGTGATTATGTCTTGAGGTGAATATAAAACAATAATCCCTAAGATTTTCTTTCTGAATACATTTCTGTTAAGTCTCTATCTGTCACAGACTGAGGTTACACTACGGCGATGGAGCCTATGGCCCTCTGATGAAAGCTCTTGTATTTGCAGCGTTACAGACTGGGTGTCTGAGGACGTTCTCGCGGAAAATTGCCCACTAAGCGATGTAATGTAACTTTTGTTGTTATGGCATAATATCTGAACAAAATATTAGATTTAATTATGTCATTTACTTCTTTACTCTCAGTCTTCTCAAGTCCAGCCACCATGTGTTCATCAAGTACAGGAGTGGATATAATTGGATCCAAACTGTAAAACCTGAGCTTTGACAAGACGTTGACCACATGTTCTCTCTGTTTCTTCTCAGGTGATCCCTGACTGGAAGGACCAGGAGTGGGAGGAGGAGAAACCGGAGTCCTACGCCGGGATCTTCCACTTCCGGTTCTGGCGGTTCGGTGAGTGGGTGGACGTGGTGATCGACGACCGGCTGCCCACGGTGAGCGGAGAACTGGTGTACTGTCACTCCAACGACAGCAGGGAATTCTGGAGCGCGCTGGTGGAGAAGGCCTACGCCAAGTAAGACTTCAGCAAGTCACAACCATTCAAATCAAATACATAACACTACATAAATTAGCTGTAGGTGTTGGGGAAATATTTTCCTAGGCCCATACCTTTGACCCAGTTTATCAGTTTGTACTGCCCTCATTGTCGCAGGCCTGCAACCTTTGGTGCTGTGCTCTCAGTGTTTTGTCTCCCTGTTCCTGCCTGTTGGCGTCAGCTGATAGAGGTTATAGTGCTTTATCTTGTTATGCACAATGTTGATTATTCTCTCAGAACTAAATACATAGGTCTAGGGTAGAGATGTTCAGAATTGGTTTGGCAACCGCTGTGTCAACTCGTGTCTCAGCACCTGTCTTGTGAATCCTCCGGCTGAAGCTCCAAAAAACCTGCAGTGTTTGCCATCAAAGTTTCAGCTCTCCCCGTGTCTCTCTGAGTCCTGTCTCCATTGTTTCAGAAGTTTCCATCACAGTAGGAATAAACTACAATTTGTATTAAAAATATATAAAATATCATACTGTTGTAGTGTAGTAGTGATAAAATAAATAAATTGTAATATTGAAAGGATTGAATAAATATATACTGTTATGTGTAGAGTATAACCAGGTTGTGTGTCTGGTCAGGTTTTGTCACAATACCCTCACAAAACGTTACAAATGTGCAGTTGAGATTGAAATGAAGGCTGACTTTCAGAATGGAAAGTGTCTGAGCAAGGGCGCTGGAATCAAGGAACTGGCTAACAGGCCTTTTGCGAACAGGCCTTCGTCACAGCAGCTCCAACATTAACAAGGACAGATGGTTACATGACATTACATTGCATTTAGCTGACGCTTTTATCCAAAGCGACTTACAATAAGTGCATTCGACCAACAAGATACAAACTTGAAGAAAACAGAATCATATAAGTACATCAGGTTTCATAGAGCCAAAACATTTCAAGTGCTACTCAACTGGATAAACCAGTCCTTTGTTAGTATATAAGTGCTTTGTTAGTAATTTTATTGCTTGAAGTGGAGTCGAAAGACATGAGTTTTCAGTCTGCTCTGGAAGATGTGTAAGCTATCTGCTGTCCTGATTTCAATGGGGAGCTCATTCCACCATTTTGGAGCCAGGATAGCAAACCCACGTGTTTTTGCTGATGGGAACTTGGGTCCCCCTCGCAGGGTGCAGCGAGCCGTTTGGCTGATGCAGAGCGGAGTGCACGTGCTGGGGTGTACAGTCTAACCATGTCCTGGATGTAGGAAGGGCCAGATCCATTCACAGCATGGTACGCAAGTACCAGTGTCTTGAAGTGGATTCTAGCAGGTACTGGAAGCCAGTGAAGGGAGCGGAGGAGCGGTGTGGTGTGGGAACATTTAGGAAGGTTGAAGACCAGACGAGCCGCTGCATTCTGGATGAGCTGTAAGACACAATACAAGAAAAACTAACATTTAACATAACATCACAATAATAAATAATAATAATAATAATAATCCATTTGATTTATATAACTCAATAACTGAGAGAAACTCAAGGGTCAACCCTTTATCGTAAATTTGATCTGGGATATAAAGGTCCCATGTCATGGCCATTTCTACTGATCATAATTCCATTGTTGAGGTCTACTAGAATAGATTTACATTGTTCAATGTTCCAAACTCACATTGGTTTCTCATACAGCATCTCTGTATAGTATGTGTATTCACTCTCTGTCCTACACGGCTTGTTGGAGCTCCTGCCCCCCTCCCTATGAGCCCACTGTGCTCTGATTGGTCAGCTCGCCCACTCTGTTCTGATGAGTCCACCACCGTTACAGCGGAACATCAGTGTTTATGTGTTACAATGGCGTTTGTTAGCAACCAGAAAATGACACCAGTAATGACAAACAGAGGAGAATGCTGCGTGGGGTCTGGGTGCCGTGTTGGCGGGACGTTGCGGGGCTCGCTGCCCCGCCCTTTGAGGCTCGAGGAGCGGACAGTGTGAGCTGGGTTACTGGTGTCGTTTCCTGGTTGCTGTGTGGGGTCTGCGAGACACCGTGGAGCTCAGCCTGAGCACACACACACACTCACAGCCTGAGCTCCGAGTGAGTGTGTGTGTGTGTGTGTGCGTGCGTGCGTGCGTGCGTGCGTGCGTGCGTGCGTGTGTGTGTGTGTGTGTGTGTGTGTGTGTGTGTGTGTGTGTGTGTGTGTGTGTGTGTGTGTGTGTGTGTGTGTGTGTGTGTGTGTGTGTGTGTGTGTGTGTGTGTGTGTGTGTGTGTGTGTGTGTGTGTGTGTGTGTGTGTGTGTGTGTGTGTGTGTGTGTACGGAGCTCCGCAGCGTTACGTCACTATACTCAGGGGGAAAAAAATGGAAAAAGAAAAATGTCCAACGAGGCGTTCTGGGGCAGCACAGACAGGTATTTTCTGTGTTAGAGTTGTACTCGCTACAGGGTGTACTTTGAGGGTTTGTGACTCTGCAGACCGTTTACATGCAGACAAAGCTACATAACACACAAGGGGACGGGTAATAACCGGAAAAGCATGTCATGGGACCTTTAACTCTGTATTTGCTGTTAGGGTTAACTGAAGCACAACGGGGGTCTTCAGTTTGACTTCATTAAAACACGGGACCCTGCATCTCTGATTACATTGCAACAATTTATATTCACTGTTCAGAACATGGTTTGGGTCAGAGATGATGTTGGACAGACTCCCTAGGTTATTATGGTATGCTGACTCATCGAGTCTCTCACAGGGTTGACAACGTTCTTTGAGCAAATGTTCAGCTGGTGGAGCAGTTTTGATTTCAAAGCAGTAGATAAGATAAGATAAGATAAGATAAGACTTTATTTATCCCGAAGGAAATTGTTGGGACAAACACTTGATGTGGAGTGTGTGTTATGGATTAGGCTTTAAAGAGACTATTTTCTAAATGTATGATGTTTTTTTGACAAAGAAAACTATTTTGTGCATTTGGTTGGAGAAACAGGATAGAATCAGCATGAATACTATGTATTATTACAAGTTGTGTGTGTAAGTGTTGAGCTTGTGTGTGTCATTAAGGATGTGTGGGTGCTACGAGGCGCTTGATGGGGGCAACACAGCTGACGCTCTGGTGGATTTTACCGGCGGGGTGTCTGAGCCGATGGACTTGACAGAGAATGGGTTTAAAGAAGATGAAGAGAAGCGCAGCGAGCTGTTTGAGAGAGTCCTGAAGGTCCATGACAGAGGAGGCCTCATCAGCTGCTCCATCAAGGTGAGGAGCGCACAAACACACGCTGGCTGAAAGAGGGAATACATTGATTTAGGAATGATTAACTGACTGTTGTTCCAGGCAACTACTGCAGCGGACATGGAGGCCAAGCTGTCCTGCGGCCTGGTGAAGGGCCACGCCTACGCTGTGACAGATGTGCGCAGGGTGAGGCTGGGCCACGGCCTTATGGCCTACTTCAGGTCAGACAAACTCACCATGATCCGCATGAGAAACCCCTGGGGAGAGAAAGAGTGGAATGGACCCTGGAGCGACAGGTAAAAACACATATTTTCTACACATTTGTAAATCATTTAGGATTCAAAAGCTACGGTTTGAACTTGTTATTGGACGACAAACTGTCTGACCCTTTAATTCTGCCCAGTGAAAATACTCTACACATATCGGTTTGATTTCCATATTATGTTATAAGAGTAGAAATAAAGCTTTTTTGTGTGTGTTTGCAGCTCTGAAGAGTGGAAGAAGGTGAGTAATAGTGAGAGGGAGAAGATCGGCGTCACTGTGCAGGATGATGGAGAGTTCTGGTGAGTTTACACTGCCCCCTGCTGGCACACACAGGCATAGGCTTACAATCTGTTCATCTGTTATAGAAAAATACTTCGGTCATTTCACATGTTCTTTTCTAAATATATTTGATCATAAATTCCTCGCTGATAACACAGTAAATTAATGTTACTAAAAATAAATAATACATTCTTACCCCCCCTTCTCTCTGTCCTCTCCTTCAGGATGACATTTGATGACTTTATAGCTAACTTCACAGACCTGATACTGTGTCGTCTCATCAACACGTCCTACCTGAGTCTGCATAAGACCTGGGAGGAGGCTGTGATCCGGGGCTCCTGGCGCTGCCATGACGACCCGCTCATCAACCGAGCGGGGGGCTGCACCAACAACAAGCACTCCTTCCTCCAGAACCCACAGGTGTTATTCCCTGTTATCAGTTCATCTGTTCTCAGATTTGGTATTATGCATGACTGTGTGCATTGTGTTAGTGAAACTCTGAAATAGATGAACTCTATGTGTGTCTGTTCTCTGTGGTGCAGTATGTGTTTGACGTGAAGAAGCCGGAGGACGAGGTGCTGATCTGTCTGCAGCAGAAAGACCGCAGAGCCACGCTGAGAGAGGGCCGCGGAGAAAACATGGCCATCGGCTTCGAATTACACAGGGTGGGTGTGTGTGTGTGTGTGTGTGTGTGTGGGTGTGTGTGTGTGTGTGTGTGTGTGGGTGTGTCATCTCAAAATCCTCCAGGACTAAACTGAATATCATGATTTTTGGGGGCGGGGTTTAATTGCATGGCTGTTATATTGAATGACATAAACTAAACACTTGACATACAAATACCTATATGAAAGAAAACATCTTTGGGAAAATGTACTTAAGGAGTAATTTTCTTGGTTTGACCTATATGTGATATCAGAATCAGAATCAGAATCAGAATCAGAAACAGGTTTATTGCTAGTTATTACTAGGAATTTGACTTGATGTCATGGTGCATACATAAAATATAAAAAACAAGAAATCTAATATAAAACACAAAATCTTTTACACCGTAATAAAATACAGTTAAATAGCAATAAAATACAAATAAAATAAAGCAGTAATTTACATGGAAATAGAATGCTATGAGTGAATTTTTGCATATAAACTATGAAATGTGAAATCAGAATATGTGCAGAAAGGAGTAGGAACATTGTGTCCATTAATGTAATGCATATAGTCTATGATGTGGCAGAGGTAAAGTGTCAGTGGGGGGGGGCCGGGCCTTGTTTAAGAGGCCGGTAGCGGAGGGGAAGAAACTGTTCAGGTGAAGAGAGGTTTTGGTCCTGATGGAGCGCAGCCTCCTGCCAGAGGGGAGGGGGGCGAACAGTTCGTGTCCAGGGTGGGAGGGGTCGGCCACTATCTTCCCTGCCCGCCTCAGGGTCCTGGAGGCATGCAGGTCATGGAGGGATGGCAGATTGCAGCCGATCACCTTCTCTGCAGAGCGGATGACACGCTGCAGCCTGCCCTTATCCTTGGCTGTAGCTGCAGCGTACCAGATGGTGATGGAGGAGGTGAGGATGGACTCCATGATGGAGGTGTAGAAGTTCACCATCATCGTCTTTGGCAGGTTGAATTTCTTCAGCTGCCTCAGGAAGAACATCCTCTGCTGTGCTTTTTTGATGGTTGGATTTAAGGTCTGATGAGGCACACAGCCAATCATAGTTGAGCACGGTGGGGTCAATCCCAGCAGCACCTCGGGGCTGAGCAATGAAGCTCACAGTGTGTGTCAAAGATTGACATTCATCCAAGGACCCCCCTATTCAAATAACTTAACAGCAGAAATAAAAATGCTAACATGCTGCAGCCGTGTTGGGTCTCTATAGCAAAATTATATTTATGACAACTGTGGGGTTATTATTTACCCACCTGTTTTAATGATATCAGTTGCCATGACTGGTGGGTGGCGTCACTGTGAAGCTTGTGTCGTCCATTATGAATACAATCTATTCTATGTGCATCTCCATCACTGAGGCCGATGCGATGTGCATCTCCATACATTGCCAACGATACGATACATTAACGATACATTAGAAGCACCGGGCGGTGCGATACGATTCACCCCTGTTGCGACACAATTTGATTCAACATTATGCGATTCGGGCGGTACGATGTGATTCAACACGATGCAAAATAATGATACTTCAATATGGTACGACAGAGGATTTTGTTTTATTCCTTATATGCAGCAAATCATAAATTAACAAATAGTGCTTCACATATTTGGTTCTCTCTGCTAGTACTGCGCATTATGCTGTTTCTTTTTTACCTTAAAAAAAAAACCACTTGGACCTTTCACAAACAGGTATTTCATAACTGCTTACAATTGTAAGGAAGACATTTAAACTATTATTGGCAGTCACAGGCTGCTGTAAACTAAACACCACTCTTTCTGACAGAACACCTCACTGAGTGAGTGATGAGTGATTTAACTCATATGTCTAACTTTCAGGTTTCTCTTTTCAGCCGCAGACCCCATGTCGCCTCTTTATGTGCGTCGCTAAGTTCCTCGTACTACTTGTGTACTTTAAAGCGGCACGGCATCGTTTACAATTTGCTTGCGATTTGTGAAGTTGTCCGTTTTTCTTGAAAAATCCGAAGTGTTGCCAAACGTTTGATTTGTAGGTATTTTTCGGTGCGCTGTGTTTCTCTTTCTCCTCGACTTCCATGTGTGTTGAACTGAGACTCTCGGCCTCCGTAGTGCGAAGCAAAGATCAAAGATCATCTCTGCTGAGTGCTGACAGGATGAGGGGATATTATATGAATGAATCGGTTTTTTACCGATGCAAAGACGCTACAATCGATGCATCGCGAGTTCAACCCAAACTGTAGCCGATGTGCACTCTTTCAACCGGTGCACTCGCATCTTGAACGTTTATGCCGGTGCACCGATGCGAATCGGTGAATCTTAACATCCCTAGAATACAGTGTATGGCTCAACCCCATCTGCCAGTTTGAATACAATACTTAACCCAAATACTGCTAAGCCTTTATCAAAGTGTGTGTGCTCTGGACTGTGTGTTCAGGTGGAGCTGAACAGGACCTACCGTATGCATGTGACCCAGCAGAAGGTTGGAGGCAGTGCCTTCATTAACTCCAGGTCTGTGTTCATACGCATCGACCTGAAAGAGGGCCGCTACGTCATCATACCCACCACCTTCGACCCCGGGCTGGAGGGAGACTTCCTGCTGCGCACCTTCACCGACGTGCCGTCCGACTGCAGGTAGGAACCTCTGGCTTCAGGTTGAAGACAGCTTTTGTCCTTTTAGATGCGACTGTTTCAGTGTTTGTTGTTCAGCAGACCGGCAAAGTAGTTTTAATTTTTGTATTTGTTTTTCTGTGTGTGTGTGTGTGTGTGTGTGTGTGTGTGTGTGTGTGTGTGTGTGTGTGTGTGTGTGTGTGTGTCCCACCTGTAGAGAGTTGACTCTACACGAGCCCCCCCAGACCTGCTGGTCCGGGCTGTGTGGGTACCCCTCTCTGGTCACGCAGGTCCACATCCTGCAGGCCACTGGAATCGCAGGACAAGACTCTGATGGAGGTAGGTGTTTACTTTTTTCATGACTCAATAATTACCCTGGAGGTACAACAGAAAATGTGTTTACTTTAAAACCATCAACATCTTTCACCTCTTTTTCTGGCATTTCTTTTTTGGACGATTTTTCAACAATGTTCACATATTTTTCTGCCAGATTTATCCTATTTCCCTGACATTAGTCACACATTCTACACATATATTACATATTACTCATATTACATTTCATTGAGCTGACGCTTTTATCCAAAGCGACTTACAATAAATGCAAAAACCATAAAGAATCAAACTCCGAACAACAAGGAAAGTGCAGATATATTCACTTCAAACTAAATCATACTGTAGTAAGAGCTGGTGAATCAGATACAAGGCCTAAATTAACTCAACAACGGCTTTGTGTTTTTATGTTTGTTTTTTCCCTCAACAATGACTTAATTACCAAGTTACAGTCGAAATAGATGCGTTTTCAGTTTGCGACGGAAGATATGCAGAGTTTCTGCTGTCCTGATGTCAATAGGTTCATTCCACCATTTAGGAGCCAGGAGAGCAAACAGGCGTGTTTTTGAGGGGGACCTGGGTCCCACTCGCAGTCATGGAGTAGCAAGCTGATTGGCTGACGCAGAGCGAAGTGCACATGCTGGAGTGTGGTTTGACCAATGCCTGGATGTAGGAAGGAGCTGTTCCCTTCACAGCTCGGTGGGCCAGCATCAGGGTCTTGAAGATGATTCTTGGAGCTACTGGCAGCCAGTGGAGGGAGTGGAGGAGAGGTGTAGTGTGGGAAAGAGGACAGGAGAGCTTGATTGGAATGGAGGTCATCAAGGTGTTTGGATTTCCACCATTTCCTCTCAGCAGCCCTTAGGATGGTTCTGGACTCAAACAGTGTGTCAGCCAACCAGAGAGCTGGAGGAGACTGAAGAACCCTCCGAGTAGTGAGAGGACAGAGAGAGGACAAGAAGATGGACCTTTATTAATCCCCCGAGGGGGAAATTCAGTTTCCACTCTGTCGTACACACACATGCGTTTTTATACAGGTAATACAGTACACACAGTACACACTTTTTACAACATGCACATACATATACAAATACACATACATGCACATGCAGTTGAGAGGTCAGAGCAGAGGCAGCCAGTCTAGCCGGCGCCAGTGAGCAGTTGGGGGTTAGGTGCCTTGCTCAAGGGCACTTCGGCAGTGGCCCAGGAGGTGAACTGGCTCCTCTCCAGTACCAGTCCACACTCCGTATTTTTTGGACCTAAGTCCAATCCCCTACAGACACTGCCGCAGAGAAGAGGACAGAGAGAGGACAGAGAGGAGGACAGAGAGGGAGACAGAGAGAGGACAGAGAGAGGACAGAGGGAGGACAGAGAGGAGGACAGAGAGGGAGACAGAGAGGAGGACAGAGAGGAGAAGAGGATAGAGATTTTCTGTCAAAATTGTAGAACTATAGAATTGTTTTTAACCTTTTGAAACATCTTTTAATATATTTCAGATTTTTTTCTGGCAATTTCTTATGAAATAATATGAACAATACATCATATTTTGCAGGTGCATGGAGTGTTTTTGAGGCACTTAGAATATGTGCATACTGTGTCCAGCACTGTTGTATTGTGCCAGTAGATGGCACTGCAGCTTTGTAGGTTCAGTGACTGGATCATAGCAGCACATTACGGCTGAAAGTAGAGCAGCCAGATGCAGGACCTGTATTTATATATTTCATTCTTAATTAAAATATTAGACACCTCAATGATCAATACAAGGACATGTTCTTATTCCTGCTGCCATGCATGTCCAATGGATACTTAAGTGTCTGCACAGTATAAAAAAAGATAAGATCAAAAATCAGCTCAAGACATAACATAATTTCCTTATCTTACATACAGTAGCACATAACAAAGGTGTGTGTGTGTGTGTGTGTGTGTGTGTGTGTGTGTGTGTGTGTGTGTGTGTGTGTGTGTGTGTGTGTGTGTGTGTGTGTGTGTGTGTGTGTGTGTGTGTGTGTGTGTGTGTCTGCAGCGTCTGACCCTTACGTGATCATTCGGTGTGAAGGAGAGAAGGTTCGCTCTCCGGTCCATAAAGACACACGCAGCCCAGACTTCGACACCAAGGGGCTGTTCTACAGGAAGAAATCCAACCAGCCAATCAGCATCGAGGTGTGTGTGTCTGTGTTCGTCTCTGTTCGTCTCTGTGTGTGTGTGATAGATGGTCTCTAATACCCCATTCACACCAACGGTGTTTCAGGGCCGGTTCGGAGCTGGAGCTTGAAAAGCACCGGGTTTTCCTGTTCACACCGCAGCGGAGCCGCCTCTAAGCTCCGGAATCCGGTTCGTTTCGAGCACCAAAAAGTTGTCCGTCTAGAAGCAAGAACCGCATACGTCACGCTTACGTCGGAGGGGGGCGAGATTAACCTGAGCTAACAGTTAAGGCGAGTACGGCAAATAAAAGTTGTAACAAGCAGTAGTGCTGAGCAAAGTGACTAGAACGCAACCACACACTTGTTAAAAAAAACACACTTTATAAAGTCAGGCAACACTAACCAGGCTTCGTGTGATTCTGTTTATTTGTACCTTACTTTGACCATCCGTTCGCTGTTATTGATCATTGTGGAGAGCAGGCAGACGTTTAGTTTGTTATTATAGCAGCTATCGGATGGAATCAATACATGGGCTGCACAGGTTGTCATGTCCGACTATCACAAGTAGAATCATAATGAAAAATACGCCGGTAAAAAGTGCCTGTAGAAAACTGCTTAGCAAGTAGTCAGTTTAGCTTCGGTTGCTATGCTAACATCACCCATGTTATACCAGAGAAACTTTCATAGCAGCGTTGTGATGCCAAACAGCGTCAATTCAGACTGACACACATTCACTTAAGGGGAATTGGGGATATGTATCAGCTGCTTGTGTGACAGTCAGACAGTGAATACTTTAGAGCCGTGTGAGCTAACCCGGAGCTAACGGGAGAATAGACTCCCGTGGAAGAGCAGCCAGCACTGCAGCGGTCGCTAAATGCTGCTGAAACACATTAATAAACAATGAACCACGGCACTCTGGAGAAAAGTATAAGGTTGGAGAAGTCGTTATTTAATTTAATCTGGCTTCGTATGATTAAAAGCAACACGATCATCGACCCGACGCAGTCCCCCGTTGTTGTTGTTGTTGTGAGCTCCGTTGGGGAGAAAATCAGCGATGTAAACGGTGACGTCATGACGCAGCAGCGGCAGCACCAGTCGGGCTCTGAGTGGTGTGAAAAGAGCCGGAGCTAAAACGAAGTACCGGTTCTGAACCTGAAAAGCTCTAGCACGGAGCTTGAACCGGAGTTGTGTTGGTGTGAAAGGGGTACAAGTAAGGCTTACAGGATTTTCTCAGATGTTTTATTTAAGTAAAAGTAGCTATACCACTTTACAGCAACACTATGTCACTGTGTAACTCAGTTTATTGTTGCAGCTGGTAAAGGGGGAACTCATTTGAATTACTTTATAAACTTTATGTAGCTTATCTAACATTGAGATGTATTAGTTGATATATACTTTTGTTAATAATATAAAGGTGACTAAAGCTGTCAGACAAATGTAGGGTAGTTAAAAGAGCAATATTTCCTCTGAGATGTGAACTGTGTGCAACATTATTTGGCAAGTGAGTATGTTGACCATGTTATCATGTTTATGCATATTTTCCACCTCCAAGCTGTATGAACTTGAATGCGTATTGGATCTAAGGATATCAGGTGATGAGTATTTCTGTAATGAGGGAGGGTGTGGCCTAAGGAGATCAACACCCTACATGAAGGTGTGTATAAATATTAGGCAGCTTCTTTTCCTCAAACATTTTAAAATGTCTTTCAGAGGGATGCATCACTCTTGAAATTGCTAAGATATTGGTGATCACAGAACCATCAAACGTTTTGTTGCAAATAGTCAACAGGGTCGCAAGAAACATATGGAGAAAAGAAGACGCAAATGAAGTGCCAAAGATCTGAGAAGAATCAAACGGGAAGCCACCAGGAAGCCATTATCCTCCAGTGCGGTCATACTCCAGAACTGTGACCTACCTGAGGGCCCAGAAGTCTCAGGTGTTCAGAGGCATGGCATAGGGAAGGAAGGCTGAAACCCCCACTGAACAAGACACATGAGATCAAGACAGGGCCAAGAAATATCTGAAGACAGATTTTTTAAAGGTTTTCTGGACTGATGAGATGAGGGTGACTCTGGACAGACCAGATGGATGGGTGGCTGGATCAGTACCGGGCCCAGAGCTCCACTTCCACTCAGTGACAGCAAGGTGGAGGTGGGTGCTGGTATGGGCTGGTTTTATTCAAGATGAGCTAGTTCAGGGGTGGGCAAACTTTTTGGCTCGGGGCCACTATGAGTTTTAAAATTTGACAGACGGGCCGGGCCAGTAGCAGATGGTGGAAAAGTGGCGGCTGATATTGTATTCTTTGAAAACTGCAACGGTTTCTTGGCAAATAAGACATACAGCCTTATATCGCACTTCGGTGAAAACATATTTAGCTGTCCACTCCTCATTAACATTGTCGACTTTTCTTTTCTTTGGTCCACTCATTGTTACAGATGCAGGTTCAAAGGTGAATTATTGCGTCATGACGTAACCGTTCACGTGCCTTCTTATGACCCACACGGCCTTTTACGTCGCTGAGTTTCTCCGCAACACCGCTCATTCCTCATCTAACCTAAACCCTTCCTCACCTGACCTAAACCCTTCCTCACCTGACCTAAACCCTTCCTCACCTGACCTAAACCCTTCCTCACCTCACCTGACCTAAACCCTTCCTCACCTGACCTAAACCCTTCCTCACCTGACCTAAACCCTTCCTCACCTGACCTAAACCCTTCCTCACCTGACCTAAACCCTTCCTCACCTGACCTAAACCCTTCCTCACCTGACCTAAACCCTTCCTCACCTGACCCAAACCCTTCCTCACCTGACCTAAACCCTTCCTCGCCTGACCCAAACCCTTCCTCACCTGACCCAAACCCTTCCTCACCTGACCCAAACCCTTCCTCACCTGACCCAAACCCTTCCTCACCTGACCTAAACCCTTCCTCACCTGACCCAAACCCTTCCTCACCTGACCTAAACCCTTCCTCACCTGACCTAAACCCTTCCTCACCTGACCCAAACCCTTCCTCACCTGACCTAAACCCTTCCTCACCTGACCTAAACCCTTCCTCACCTGACCCAAACCCTTCCTCACCTGACCTAAACCCTTCCTCACCTGACCTTAACCCTTCCTCACCTGACCTAAACCCTTCCTCACCTGACCTAAACCCTTCCTCACCTGACCTAAACCCTTCCTCACCTGACCCAAACCCTTCCTCACCTGACCTAAACCCTTCCTCACCTGACCCAAACCCTTCCTCACCTGACCTAAACCCTTCCTCACCTGACCCAAACCCTTCCTCACCTGACCCAAACCCTTCCTCACCTGACCTAAACCCTTCCTCACCTGACCTAAACCCTTCCTCACCTGACCTAAACCCTTCCTCACCTGACCCAAACCCTTCCTCACCTGACCTAAACCCTTCCTCACCTGACCTAAACCCTTCCTCACCTGACCTAAACCCTTCCTCACCTGACCCAAACCCTTCCTCACCTGACCTAAACCCTTCCTCACCTGACCCAAACCCTTCCTCACCTGACCCAAACCCTTCCTCACCTGACCTAAACCCTTCCTCACCTGACCTAAACCCTTCCTCACCTGACCTAAACCATATAGAGAACGTGTGGGCCCTTCTTAAAGGGAGATTTACAGTGAAGGAAACTCCTCTCTGAACAGAGTCTGGGAGGTTGTGGTTGATCGTCAACAGATCCAGAAACTGACAGACTCCATCAATGGAAGTATTGTGACTGTTATTGAAGAGAAGGGTGGCCATATTGGTATACTGCGTGGTATTTCTTTTACATTTTTGGTTGTTTGTTTACTATTCTCACTAAAACACATGAAAATAAACCAGTCAAATGGGAACATTTTCGTTTTTCCTTTAGTTGCATAATAATTGTGCACACATAGATTTTCTCCTAAGAAAAAAACCTCACTTTGACTTTATTGCAGTGTTGTAGTCAAGTCACCAATTCACGAGTCCAAGTCACTCTCGAGTCACCACTCTTCGAGTCCGAGTCCAAGTCCGAGTCACCAAGGGAGAGTCGTAGTCGAGTCCGAGTCCAAGTCCGAGTCACCCAAGGAGTGTCCGAGTCGAGTCCGAGTCCGAGTCATCATTACCTGTGTTCGAGTCCGAGTCCAAGTCCGAGTCACCCAAGGAGTGTCCGAGTCGAGTCCGAGTCCGAGTCATCATTACCTGTGTTCGAGTCCGAGTCCAAGTCCGAGTCACCTAAGAAGAGTCCAAGTCAAGTCCGAGTCACAAGTCTTCATGTATTAATCTTCGTGGATATATGTGTTGAAATGTAGCTGCTCCTCTACATTGCTTTTATCCTGTCATGTTATACTAATCTGTCTATTGAACTGCTGTGAAGCCAGTTTGGCTACAATTCTTGTAATAGGTGCTATACAAATATAAAGCTTATTACTAATATTAATATTATTATTATTATTATATATAAATAAACTATGTTTAAAATGAGTTACCTTTTAGAGAAGTGATTATATTTGTATGCCAATATTTTCCTATGGTAAAGTTTTCGTTTTGCACTTTTATTTTGATAGTAATAAGATCGGGACTCTTATTTTGAAGGAACTTTTACCGGTTAAATCGGTTTACTGATAAAGATTTAGCCCCAGAAAGCACATGGCTACTTAGCATGCAAAATGACGTCATTCTGCATGTTAAGTAGCCGTGTGCTTTCGTGTTATCGGCTGAATCTTTATTTATTGATTAGATCACGTTACTCTGATGATAGTGTTCAAGACAGCCTATATGTCTGAACTCGATGTTTAGAGTAATGTGTTACGGAGCCTTCTCTTCAATATTGTTTCCACATAGAGCATTTTGCGCTGCTCTTTTCCAATGTGGAAGCAGAATGTGTGAAAGCATACAGCACGATGCGGGGTGTGTCTCTAGACATCTTTAGACTGGAATAGCGGGGCCCAGTACGTGAACTCGCCTCGCAACCGGTGCACACGCCAGGATAGAGGACATCAGACTCCATAGAAAACTTGCTCGAGTCCGAGTCCGAGTCCAAGTCGGAGCGTCAATGTACAAGTCGAGTCCGAGTCATCGTGGGGGGAAAAATGCACGAGTCCGAGTCCGAGTCCAAGTCAGCGTACGCGATAATTCACGAGTCCGAGTCCGAGTCCAAGTCATCGTGTGCGAGAATTCACGAGTCCAAGTCCGAGTCGCGTCAATCAGTGCGCGAGTCCGAGTCGAGTCACGAGTCCCGAAAATCGGCACTCGAGTCCGACTCGAGTCCGAGTCCAGGACTCGAGTACTCCATCTCTGCTTTATTGTATATTCAGGTATGAGGTTCATTAACATTTTGGATTGACCAAGAGCACTGTATTTGTTCCATAATTAAAATAATCCTCAAAAATGGGGTAGTATGCAGTAAAGCACAGCTGGAGGGAACTGTGAGTGTTGTGGTCTCATGGATTCCTCTCACTCTCCCTCAGATCTACAACCACAACGTGTTGATGGACTCCTTCCTGGGTCAGGTGACCCTGCCGGGTGAGCAGGGTCATTTCCAGCAGACGCTCCACCTGAGGGGCAAGGGCGATCGCCGTGACAACGACCTGCCGGGGACCCTCACTGTTGCCATACTGAGCAGCTCTGTGCTCACCAACATCTGACACACAGGAAGTCCAGTCAGCTAACGTTTACCAAAGAATCGCTTTACCACACTATAAGGGGAAATAATCGGCCTTATTGGTTTACTTTTTTGAAGTTTCATTTATAAAAGATTACACATCCAGCTGTGGGTGTGTGAGATCATCAGAGGAGAACCTGAGCTGTGTTGGAACCTGATGCCTTAAAATGTCAAAAATGATTTACAGAACCTGGGTACTGGGTCTCTCTGAAAACATGAGATTGCAAACGATTCCTAGCTAGCTCTTAAACCTGGTTTACAGTTTTTTTTCTATTAACCACTACTTAGTGTCTTGTTTACTCTAATGTTTGATGTCTTATTCTGTTTCATCTTTAATTTTAAATATTAAAAGCCTATTTACATGTCTTTTTATATGGCCTCATTTATATCTTGTCCCATGTACATCACTTTGTATTGCATTGTTGAAGGGTTCGCTACAAATAAACGTGCTTTGCCTGGTCTGTCTAAACGTTTAAAACAGAATTCTCAACTTTTTACAAAACTCGACAGAGAGGACAGATTAACCTGTTTCACGCCTTCCCCCCGGTACCGGGCGGATAAACGCGTCATTTGCAGGAAACAACGTCTAAGGAATCTTAATATTGAATAAAACTATGAATGTGTTATATCCATGTAACGGGAAGAAACTCAGCTAACTGATCTTTTTAATTTTTTTTTTCAAAAAAAACCCACAATGCTAGCACTCAGCCTCTGAATTAGCCTCGATCGAAAAAACGGGACCGACAAAGGCACATAAACTCACTCAGAACTCCCTTATTACTTATCCTAGATGCACAACCAAACACTATTTTTTGGTGTCCTGGAGACACTGAATCTAACGGTGCCCACCTCAACACTCAGTGATAAACATTCGCGACGCTATCAACGAAAGCGTACATCATCACATGTGGAGCCAAGAAGCTAAACATGTAAATATGGCTCACCTTGGTCAAAAGTGGTCTTCAATGGCATTAAAACGATAAAAAAACGATGCTGCAGTTAATCCATAGGTTCATCCTATGTGTCTGTGCCTTCTTTGAAATTATTTCTGATAATCCATAAGCAATACAACTGCGTTTTAGTTTCCAAACTCCAGAAGGAGACATTCCTCCAGTTTAGTTTCGCTTTCCACACGCGAAGCGGCAACATTTTTTCTTTATAATGTGTGTCTATGTGAGTCTCCTCCTTCGATTCTATTGGCTCTAACGGTCACAAGGGTATGTCAACCAACCAGATCGAGCAAGGGGGGCCAGAGATAGGTCAAATCCACCCAAATGACCCCAGATGGCCCAGTTTTTGGCTAAATCTCTCTAAAAAGGTCAAATTTCACTTGTTTTGCATCAATCTTGATACAGGGTACTTATTATATGTTGTACTTTGGATTCCTAAAGCTTTTAGTCTACTAACCCATCATCCAAGGGTAGTTTTCACTATCTGTAAAAAATAATTTTTGGACGGACACTATAATTTACAGTTTTTTACTATGTAAAATCTGAATTTTCTTTAAAATAAAAAACATTTATATTGATTCTGACACTTCTACATCCAACTCACAGGTTTATCATTACTTTGAGAAAAGATTATTAATTTAACCCTTTTAGAAGGGAAGATATGGTCATTTGTTCTGGGAATGTCATTTTCGAGCCTGAGACCTGAAAAACAGGCTCAGAGTGGAACAGGTTAAAATGTCTAACCCTGGCACAGACATTTTGGGGGGCAGGAGCTCAAGTGAGAAAAAGGGCACTTCCCATTATCATTTATAAAAAAAAATGTAAAACAAAAAGTTAAATATAGTTGCACATCTCTGACTTACTGACCAATTTATTTTAATACCCTCACACTTCTTTAGTATTCACTACGCACAAGAGCAGACAACAAACTAGTACAATTAATAGTTATTAAATGAGCAGCCAACAATCAAAATTATGAAGTTACTGTTTATAAAAAGATCGATTTTTCGTGTACTTGTACATTTTGTTATTTTGGTCTATTTTGCTTCCATGTTTTCTTTCACTCTAATGGAAAGAAAACTTCCAAAAACACAAATAAATGGTGTTCGTTTTACTACCATGTCTGAATTCATCTATAGATTTAAAGCTAATCTGCATTTAAACATAACATTTCAGGGGAAAATGCTGACTTAACGTAAGTAACTATCTGGGGAAGTTGTGAGGTGATGTGTTTTTTTGTTTGTTTTTTGTTTAATCCTTTTCACCTGCAATGCCTTGGTAACTGCATGCAAATTAGCGCATTTTAATTAGGCCTAGTTAACGCCTAATTTGCATATCAATGTGGCGATTGTGATGACGTTATTAGATACACATTTTACTGTATTCACCTGTAGTGTCTCCCCTTAAAGGTAGGGTAGGTAAGTTTGAGAAACCGGCTCGAGATACACTTTTTGTTATATTCCATGGAATGCTCTTAACATCCCGATAGCAATGAATATCTTAAAGGTGGGGTAGGTAAGTTTGAGAAACCGGCTCGAGATCGCTAGAATTTGAAAATACACAACCGGAGAAAATCTCCCACTTCCTTATAGAGCCCCTCCTCCAACACACACGAACGCGCACATGACCAATGAGGGCACGAGATAAGTTTGTGCCCCGATGGAAGGCTGACAGGCAGGTAGGCCATCCAGTTCTTTTAGCCGGGCCGGCTAAAATGATTGGTTGTACTTTTTACAGTACTACGGCTTCCACAGATGACATTTTTTTATGGATTTTTTGTCAAAGCACTTAAGATATTCATTGCTATCGGATGTTAAGAGCATTCCATGGAATATAACAAAAAGTGTATCTCGAGCAGGTTTCTCAAACTTACCTACCCCACCTTTAAGTGCTTTGACAAAAAATCCATAAAAAAAATTCTGTGGAAGCCGTAGTACTGTAAAAAGCACGACCAATCATTTTAGCCGGCCCGGCTAAAATAACTGGATGGCCTACCTGCCTGTCAGCCTTCCATCTGTGCACACACTTATCTCGTGCCCTCATTGGTCATGTGCGCGTTCGTGTGTGTTGGAGGAGGGGCTCTGTAAGGAAGTGGCAGATTTGTTCCGGCTGTGTATTTTCAAATTTTAGCGCACTCGAGCTGGTTTCTCCAAAATTACCTACCCCACCTTTAAGTACAGTTCATTAGCTTGTATGCCCATGATAAATTACCTTAGCTAAACCTTGAGCTAACTTATCCATTAGCTAGTAGCCTACCTTAGTTAGGCCTACTTGTTTTTGTCTTTTGGCTAATTAGCTGTAAAATCGAGGCACTGGCAGCTTAGTCATTTGTTCATCACCACTCACCTTCAAACCTTCAACCTTCAGGTGCTGCTACCTGTCTGTCAAGTGACTGCCGATGTCCGCACCGCTGTGCAGGAGACCTGGAGGGAGGGAGCATCGGAACTTCACAGTCTAATCTCCCGACCTGATCTTTTTATTTTGTATTCAATCAATATATTTTTGGAAAGGGAAACTGCCCAAACAGCAGTAGATATATATTCATTTATTTAAAAAAAATTAAAGGGGGAAAAAAAGGGCACTTTCTCTGGAGGAAGAAAAAGGGCAGGGGCTCAAGCCCACTTTGATTTATATGTGTGCACGTGCCTGCCTGGCAAGCATAACCATTTTTTAATTGACGTAACATTTGTCAGAAACACCATTTTACCTAATTGGTGGCTTCAGTGGTGGCGCCAGGGCGGCGCTAGGGGGTGCTGAAGCACCCCCCAGGATAACCATAGCACCCCCAAGAAATGTATGTCATTCTTTTTTTTTATGTGTGAAATTCATAATTTGAAAAAGGATTGATTCGAAAATAATATGCTACAGTACAGTACAAGTAGCCTACTTCTGGGTCTCTGTTTCATTCAAGCTCTGCTCTGTGTGTGTGGCACGAGCCATTTTGTGTGCATGCGTGTGCGAGCGAGAGAGAGCGCACAATGGTACCGGAGATCGTTGTGGTTAGCATCTGGTGCTAGCTACGCTAACGGATATAAGGAGCTAACAACAAGGTGGAGGGAGAACTCTCCTGTCAGACTGATAAGATAACCTCAGCTCAGGTGAAGTAAAGGACTCTCTCAGTGTTTAGATAGTTAACTTTAGTCTAAGTTATCTCAGTGGGTCTCAAAACGGTTTGGTCACGATTAATGTAAATAAGTATTTCTGAGGCACACGTTTATATGATCATTATAGGTATAAAAAAATAAGCATAAATGAAAAACAGGTATGAAATACAATATGACTGTAAAACAAGACTACAGTTTAAAAGTGATTAGTAAAATATCCATAAAGAAAAAGTACATCTGTTTACAGTTCTGTTTCATATGGGTGTTGAGAGATGTATCCATAGATCTCTTAATTTTGCTCTCAAAGTGCACCAGATTGATGCTTTTAACTTCAACATTTTAAAAGAAATCTCCCTGGGGGGGCATGCCCCCGGACCCCCCTAGAGGATGTTAGGTCCACCCCCCACTTATAAAGAAATAGCACTTTACCCCTGCTTACACCTATATGCCGTGAGCTGATTATCGAGCCTTCATTGTAACAGTCGCGGGTATACTGTGCGTGTGGGGAGTGTTGCAGTAGAACATTCCACTGTAGCGCCCGGTACCTTAATGGGAAACCCTACATGTTTGAGCACCCTCTATGAAACGTCAAGCTACCCCACAGCACCCCCAAAAGAAAATATCTGGCGCTGCCACTGGTTGGCTTTAAACCGCTGCCCCCCGCCGCCTGTCTGCTGGAGAAGCAGGTAATACACCCAAAAAGAAAAGACGCTGAAGGTATTTCAATAAACATTATATAATGACACCATTCATTTTAAAGTTGAACATAAAGGCCTGCCAGTGTGTGTGTTCTTGTGTGTACGGCCCGGGCTTGTACTTTATCCAATAACAACATGGTATGTCTGAACATACTGTATAAAACAACAACAAAGTAATGTCTCAAAATAAATGTCAAACATTCATTTCTCATTTGGAACATTCAGAATAACTCCTTTTGGAACTTATTTGACTTAATACCAAACACCCACTGTTTAATAAATGAGAGCCTTCCTTACATTCTGAGTGTCTGACTCTGATGAATCAGAGCCCAGCAGCACTCCCCTCTCTTCTCCAGCTGTGAGAGTCCACATCCAGCACTGACCCCCCCTCTCTTCTCCACATCCAGCACTGACCCCCCCTCTCTTCTCCACATCCAGCACTGACCCCCCCTCTCTTCTCCACATCCAGCACTGACCCCCCCCTCTCTTCTCCACATCCAGCACTGACCCCCCCTCTCTTCTCCACATCCAGCACTGACCCCCCCTCTCTTCTCCACATCCAGCACTGACCCCCCCTCTCTTCTCCACATCCAGCACTGACCCCCCCTCTCTTCTCCACATCCAGCACTGAAGGGCTTCCCTCAGCAGCTAAGAAAAGCACAACAAAACATGGATCTAACATGTTTACAATATCTATACACTATGAATCCTTTGGTATCTCACAATCAGATTAGATTAAGATTTGGGGTCACAATTGCATTAAATATCAATACTTGTTTAACAATTCCTTATTCAAAATCAATACTTTGTTTTGGACATACAGTAGAGGTGCCAAGATCAACTCTTCAGCGAATAATAATAATATGGATGAAATCACTAATAAGGTGAAATGTGGGGTAGTTTTGAATCTCACCTAGGGATCAATAGAGTTTGTCTTAACCTATACTAATATATAACCAATTATTAGTTTATTATATTCTGTATTAATAACCTGAATCTTCAAAGAAGGTATCAAATAAATGAAAAGGATGAAAAATTACAATATTTCCTTTTGATATTTAGAAATATATAGGTACTGTACAAATACCTCAAAGTTGTACTTAAGTACAGTACCTGATTAAACATTAAACACTCTGTCACGGTCTACCACTGAGTGCGTGCGTGCGTGCGTGCGTGCGTGCGTGCGTGCGTGCGTGCGTGCGTGCGTGCGTGCGTGCGTGCGTGTGTGGTGCGCCTCATCACCCGCTCTCTCTCTGTGACAGGGATCACTGGCAGTGAATGAGCAGTGCCGTGTCACTGTTAATACCAACCAGAGGGGGGAGGGGGGAGGAGGGAGGGAGGGACTTGCTCACTCCTTATTGCTCTGTACACCTTCACATGAACGAGAGAAGAGAGAAGGAGGAAAGAACAGAAGAAGAAGTAAGGAATAAGGAGGGAGTGAAACAAGACCAGAGATCTCTGGGAGAGAGTGAGAGAGAAGTGAAGGTCTCTCTTCCTCTCAGCTCCTCTGCAGGGGGTTCACAGGACTCCCTCACCTCCTCTCCTGGAGGAAGACCATAAACTCTCTGGTTCTCCTGTTCTTCATCCCTCCATTCACAGAGGACCTCTGGGGTCAGAGCAGCACCAGACCGGAGGAAGGAGAGAGGAAGGAGAGACGAGAGGAGTTCAGATCACACAAAGGGTGAGTCAACAGGCTTACAGAGCACTGGCTTTATGCATAATCTCTTTACTGTGTGTGTGTGTGTGTGTGTGTGTGTGTGTGTGTGTGTGTGTGTGTGTGTGTGTGTGTGTGTGTGTGTGTGTGTGGGGGGGGGGGTATTTCAGTATTTCACCTCTTTGAAACTCTAACAGGTGACATGCAAGAAGCTGGTAGAAACAAATGGTCAACTCAAGGCTATATATATTATGTTGACATTTTAAATGTGTTCAGTGATTTAGTTCTTCTTTCAATTGAGCTAAAGATCTTTATAGATGTAATTCAAAGGTTTCCTTTACACAACAGGATACTGTGCATATTCATCTGTGCTATTTTGTAAGATACAGTAGGTAGATGGTAAAGGACAACATTCATTATCCCTTGTTCTACTGATGATAGTGATGAAAACAGTCTTCCAAATGAAAGAGCAAATACATTGTTTCTTTCAGAACGGCACGTTAAAGCCTTTTCTGGTCCGCCTCAGACTCAGACTCAGACTCAGCCTCAGACTCAGACTCAGTCTCAGACTCAGCCTCAGACTCAGCCTCAGACTCAGCCTCAGACTCAGACTCAGACTCAGCCTCAGACTCAGACTCAGTCTCAGACTCAGCCTCAGACTCAGCCTCAGACTCAGCCTCAGACTCAGCCTCAGACTCAGACTCAGCCTCAGACTCAGCCTCAGACTCAGCCTCAGACTCAGACTCAGCCTCAGCCTCAGTCTCAGCCTCAGACTCAGACTCAGACTCAGACTCAGACTCAGACTCAGCCTCAGACTCAGACTCAGCCTCAGCCTCAGACTCAGCCTCAGACTCAGACTCAGCCTCAGCCTCAGACTCAGCCTCAGCCTCAGCCTCAGACTCAGACTCAGCCTCAGACTCAGACTCAGCCTCAGACTCAGCCTCAGCCTCAGACTCAGCCTCAGCCTCAGCCTCAGACTCAGACTCAGCCTCAGACTCAGACTCAGCCTCAGACTCAGACTCAGACTCAGCCTCAGACTCAGACTCAGCCTCAGCCTCAGACTCAGCCTCAGACTCAGCCTCAGACTCAGACTCAGCCTCAGACTCAGACTCAGACTCAGCCTCAGACTCAGACTCAGCCTCAGACTCAGCCTCAGACTCAGCCTCAGCCTCAGCCTCAGACTCAGCCTCAGACTCAGCCTCAGACTCAGCCTCAGACTCAGCCTCAGTCTCAGACTCAGCCTCAGACTCAGCCTCAGACTCAGCCTCAGCCTCAGTCTCAGTCTCAGACTCAGACTCAGACTCAGACTCAGCCTCAGTCTCAGTCTCAGCCTCAGACTCAGCCTCAGACTCAGACTCAGCCTCAGCCTCAGACTCAGCCTCAGACTCAGACTCAGCCTCAGATTCAGCCTCAGCCTCAGACTCAGACTCAGACTCAGACTCAGCCTCAGATTCAGACTCAGACTCAGCCTCAGATTCAGCCTCAGCCTCAGACTCAGACTCAGCCTCAGCCTCAGACTCAGACTCAGACTCAGACTCAGACTCAGCCTCAGTCTCAGTCTCAGACTCAGCCTCAGCCTCAGCCTCAGACTCAGACTCAGACTCAGCCTCAGTCTCAGTCTCAGCCTCAGACTCAGCCTCAGACTCAGACTCAGCCTCAGCCTCAGCCTCAGCCTCAGACTCAGCCTCAGCCTCAGCCTCAGACTCAGACTCAGACTCAGCCTCAGATTCAGATTCAGCCTCAGCCTCAGCCTCAGACTCAGACTCAGCCTCAGATTCAGCTTCAGCCTCAGACTCAGCCTCAGGCCCCGGCTCCACGAGGACAAATACGGCAAAACGCATCGGAGTAACGCAAACGCAACCGCAAAAAACCTTCCGACCACACGCAATATACACCGGATTGTGTCAAGCTCCACGAGACGGCTCCGTTTACATCCAAACGCTGGAAAAGCTGCAGTACATATGCCGAACCTGTACGTGGCGCTGTAACTTCCTCCACAAAAGCAGCAACTTCCTCCACAAAAGCAGCGAAGAAGAATGGTTGTCATGGCTGCACTTCTATTTATTCTCCGCGGTGGGGGCGGAGGGAACCGCGCAGAGTTTTTTGCCGGTCAATGTGTGTTAAAGTTTAAATCTTCATGCTTCCTCATGCAGCAGCTGATCCAGTAAGTAAACCCGACAGTAAAAATAAACATATTTATAACTAGTTTAGGTAGTTTGAGAGGTAATTAAAATAGCTAAGGGTGGTGATCTGACTTGAAGTGTGTGTTTTGCTCCCGCTGCTTCACAGCGTGTCTCCGTCCTGTCAGATTAGACTTCACTCGCGTTTATGTTCATATCGAGATAAAGATAAATAATCTGAATTCGGGGGTGAGCAGCAGAGGTGGGGAGAGGCGGGGCTATGAAACGCATGACCGTATAGGCGACCCCACGGCCCCGTTGGACCCCCCAGAGCCCTCCGTTCCCAGATCTATCCACCTTTGGACCCGTTGTCGTTTGCGGGGTCTGTTTCTACGTTTCTGTTACGGCGTCGTCGAGCTTAAAGGGCTATACGCATGAGAAATATGCGGATTCAACCCGTTTTCGTCCTCGTGGAGCCTACGCCTCAGACTCAGCCTCAGACTCAGCCTCAGCCTCAGCCTCAGACTCAGACTCAGACTCAGCCTCAGCCTCAGACTCAGACTCAGACTCAGACTCAGACTCAGACTCAGACTCAGCCTCAGCCTCAGCCTCAGCCTCAGACTCAGACTCAGACTCAGACTCAGACTCAGACTCAGACTCAGCCTCAGACTCAGACTCAGACTCAGACTCAGACTCAGACTCAGCAGGACAGCAACACAATAACAGGAACATAGATATACCTTTTTTGATCGCACATAGCTATGGTTTCTTCAGGTATACACACAGAAACAACTTGATTAGAGAAATATAGTATATTCATTTGTTAAACTGCACAATAATAATAAATAAAAACTGTTCATACGTCTTTCACATTCTACTACATTATGTCTTGTTACAACCGTACACTATGAAGCACACTCAAAACAGCTCTAAAAGAAACACCTCTAAACTGAGTCTGATACATTTACTGAATGTGTGTGACTGTGCAGCCGCTTGGTTCACTCCTGGTTCCTCCCTGAGTACTCACAAAGCTTTTATACTCTTATCTCCATGAACACATTAAGATTTCATGTTGCACTGGGTGAAGCAGAGGTCGTGTCAACATTCATTTGATCAAAGCTGAATGAAATGACTTTTTGGCCTGTTGGGCAAATCAAACCATCTTGAACAGATTTTGATTGGTTAGACTGGCTCGTTGCATAATATCAGCCCCATGTTAAAACTGCTGCCATGGTGACTGGTGTCAAACTGGGACTCTGTTAATGTTCATAGATGTGCAGTGTTTCCCCTAGGATGGAGTCATAGCAGCGGTGCTAAGGCACGTGGGCCCAGCATAATGTGAGCGCGGAGCGCGTGGAATTTTTTAGTGTGTGCACGTGCGAAGTGCGCCCCGCCAATTTGTTTCTATATGTCTGCCAGCACAAGAAAGGCTCTTGAGGCCTAGTACCAGGGCCGGTTCTAGCCAATTTGCTGCCCTAGGCGAGATTTTATATATAAAGAATAAATGAAAAATCTCTACAAAAGACAAATACACTACAAAAACAGAAACTTATTGACATAGGTAATATATGTCAAAAAGGCTTCAAATGTATTCAGTATTGTATGAACATGTTTGAATTGGGGGGTGGACGTCACATCCTCTAGGGGGGTCCGGGGGTCTGCCCCCCCGGGAAGATTTCTTTGAACATTTTAAAGTAAAATGCTTCAATCTGGTGCACTTTGAGCACACAATTACTAGAGACCTGATCTAGGGGAACTCTAAAACACCCATATGAAAAAGATCGGTTTACATTTTAATAATCAAATAAGTATGTGAACATAACCAATAACCTACCATAGCCAATAACAAATACATTTAACTTATTTTATTTTTGTTGTTCATTCATATCTTATTTTACCTTAACATTTATTTATTTATTTATGCATATTTTTGTATCTCTCCAACTTTAATCGATATGTCTGGTTTACTGTCCTATAGTATACATTGGAATGATTTCAAACCTGTTTTTATTTATCCTAATAATTATAAAGGAGTGCCTTGGAAATATGTGTTTATATTGTGGTCAAAACGTTTGAGACCCACTGAGATAACTTATGCCGCAGTTCCACTACACGGTCGGCCTCGGCCACGCTCGGTACGGCTCGGTATGGCTTGGCCGCGTTGGCCCGACTCACTTCATGCTGCGCTTCCATTACAGTTTAGGAACTGGGGTAGTTACTATAGTAACGCAGTGTAGGCGGAGCCGTGACGTCATCTTCAATGAGAACTCCAGAAAACACAACACAGCCGTTAGCTGTTAGCACTCAGAGCTCACAGCTCCTCATATCTGTTCAGAAACTAGACAAAAGTTAAACAAGTACACACCACAGACTGCCTGTGTCATGGTGAATACAGTCGCTGCTTTATTTATGTCTGTATAGGCCGTTGTTGTGAGTGTGGACGGTCGGAGCATATACTGCGTTAGCTTAGCCAATCTCCATCTAGAAAAACACGAATTTTAAAAGGTGTTTCGCCTGCCGTCTGTCTGCAGACTTGACAAAGCATAAATTCATGGTTTTTACTAACCGGTATCAGTATGTTGTTACTTCGGCATCATTTTGAAACGTGTATTACAATTAAATCACGGTCAAATATGTCCATCTTGTTGTAGTTGTACCCCTCTTGCCAGCGCTCCTCTCTCTAGTTTAGCATACTCAG
This sequence comes from Trematomus bernacchii, assembly GCF_902827165.1. Lineage (NCBI taxonomy): Eukaryota > Metazoa > Chordata > Actinopteri > Perciformes > Nototheniidae > Trematomus > Trematomus bernacchii. Next base: position 971,283 of record NW_022987621.1, read on the forward strand.
CCCGACTCAGCCCTGTTTGTTGGCCCCGATAGAACCACAATTTTGTCGGGCCAGAAAAGAGGTGAAAAAGTGGCCCCGGGCCGGGCCGGGCCGTAACTAGGCCTAATGGAAGCGCAACCAAAAACGGGTACGGCACGACACGGCACGCTTAAAGCGAGCTCCGCGCTGTAGTGGAACTGCACCATTAGACTAAAGTGAACTATCTAAACCCTCAGAGAGTCCTTTACCTCCCTGAGCCTCTCAGTCTGACAGGAGAGCTCTCCTCCACCCTGGTTGTAGAAACATCTACTTCTTATATCCGTTAGCGCAGCTAGCACCAGATTCTAATAACAACAGCGCCGGTACCGGTGCACCCTCTCTCTCTCTCCCTCGCTCGCTCCCTCGCTCCCACGCTCGCACTTTGGCTGTGAGCTGCGGGCGCCTGATAAGCCAACATCCCCCACTTTCATCACTTACAGCGCCCATCGTACAGGGCAAATTAAAAGTGTAACCGGGGTGAAAAGGGTGTTACATTGACTTAATTATGAATGTTGTTACATCAAGGCCGAAAATTAGGATGAGCGCCAACGGTCAAAAATGTTTTTTCCCCTCCCAGAGCTACCAACGCAGCGCCCCCCAGATCTGGCGCCTTAGGCGACCGCCTATGCCTTGCCTAGTATATACAGTGGCAATGTCTCAAGATTTAGCAAAAATACACCTTTATTGAACATACAGTAACACAAATACTACAAATCCACATACTGTAACAAACAATCAAAAATGAAAAAGGGTCGCCACTTATTATTATTTTAATTAAAAAAAAAAAAGTTAAAAAAAACCTGGCTGCGGCGCGCATATTTCAGCAGCGCTGCTGCGCCGCCACTATTTGTATATAGGGGAAACACTGATGTGAATATGCAACCTTTTCACATTAAATCATTTGTCGTTTGGCATACGAAAGGTTCTTTCATTTAGTAAAGATAATAATAATATTAATACATTTTATTTTTGAGGCGCCTTTAAGGCACCCAAGGCCGCCTTACAATGACTAAAAGAGATGTTACAGTAAATATGGGGATGTGTTTAGTTTCTCTTCTTCTCTTTTAAAAGTTTGTTTTATTACTTCATCCACAATAACACAACACAAACAGGCAACATGTTTTTCACAGTAAAAGCCTTCAGTGTTCACTTCCCATTTGGGTTGCCCCAGAAAGTTACTCATAATCAATAGTGTTTGGGTTCCATATGTGTCCACAGCTGTCCCATTAGGGTCTACTGTGCCACTGTCCCTCTCCCAGTGGGGGGGGGCAGTGGGGTCTCCCTCAGGCCCATCAGTGCTCGCTGAAGGGTGGGCACGAGTTAGATTTGGTTTTACAGATTGCACCTCGGGCTAATAGAAGAGTGTGTTTTTAAGTATTGAATTGGCACTCAGCTCTGTCTGTCTGCCGTCAGTGTAGTCAGCTTCTCCTGGTTTAGATTCCAGCAGTGATACGTTTTGATTCCACCGGGAGCTGAGTTACCCCCCTTCACAACCAATGGAACCCGGTCGAAAAAAGAACTTGCTGAAGACTAAAAACCTTCATCCTGTAAGCATATATGTCCAAGTGTTTCATTATTGTGCCTTAAAACTAGAAGAACAATCTAATTATTTTGTATTTAAAATATTCAAAAATATATGTTAAACATTATTCAATGTAGGCTACATTAAACATATTTATAGAATAAAACCTTTGTGTATAAAGGTTCCATGAGGACTGAGTTATAGACTCAGTAGATGGTAGACACAGTCATTTGCCAGAATCAATTGTGCGTCTTTGTTGTGTAATGCTAACATTAGGTATTCTAATTCTGAGGCTCTTCTCTGTTGTAGCATTGTTTTGAATCTGTTGTTGCATCAAACATTATGAGCGTCTTCTATAAAAAAGCCACTGATTTTAATGTTGTTTACCAATAATCAATAAGCGCTCCAAACTTCAGAGCTGATAGGACCCCGCTCTGTTTCACCCTCACTGCAGACCCACACTCGATGAACCTGGTGCAGTGTTCAGCAGCTGAAGGTTCTCTCTTCCTCTCTTCCTCTCTCCTCCTCTCCTTCATACCCATCTCCATCTTCTTCTGTTCTGACTTTGATCCTCCCTCTCTCAGTTATATTGCTTGTCTTTTTTCTGATTTCTTTTTTTGTCTGTGAATGTTCTGTCTCTGTTTGTGGTACACAGGTATAACATCTGATACGTTGACAATGACAATACACACCCCATGGCTGCACATAACCTTTGTCCCAGACCTCTGCTGGGGTAATTAGATGCTGAAATATTGATAGGGAGTGTGTGTGTGTGTGTGTGTGTGTGTGTGTGTGTGTGTGTGTGTGTGTGTGTGTGTGTGTGTGTGTGTGCACGTGTGTGTGTGCGTGTGTGTGTGTGTGTGTGTGTGTGTGTGTGTGTGTGTGTGTGCACGTGTGTGTGTGTGCGTGTGTGTGTGTGTGTGTGCGTGTGTGTGTGTGTGTGTGTGTGTGTGTGCATGTGTGTGTGTGACAGAGAGAGAGAAAAGGGGCACACAAGGGGGAAACAGAGAACGTTTCTAGCTGAAACTGAACCCTCTTCTAGATTTACAAGCTGCTTGTTAGCTGTGCTCTGGGTATAGCTGCTTTAGCAGAAGGTGAACATTAAAGCCATCAGCACATCCATCCATCTTCTCCCGCTTATCCGTGGTCGGGTCACGGAGGTATCAGTTCCAGCAGAGAGCCCCAAACGTTCCGTTCCCCTCACCAACCAGCTCTGACTGGGGGATCCCAAGGTGCTCCCAGGCCAGCCAAGAGATATAATCCCTCCACCTGGTCCTATGTCTACCCCTCGGTCTCCTCCCAGCTGGACGTGCCTGGAACACCTCCATAGGGAGGCGCCCAGGTGGCATCCTTACTAGGTGCCCGAACCACCTCAACTGGCTCCTTTCGACGCGAAGGAGGAGCGGTTCAACTCCGAGTCCCTCCCGGATGACTGAACTCCTCACCTTATCCCTAAGGGAGACGCCAGCCACCCTGCGGAGAAAACCCATCTCGGCCACTTGTATCCACAATCTCGTTCTTTCGGTCATGACCCATCCTTCATGACCATAGGTGAGGGTAGGAAGGAAAATGGCCCGGTAGACAGAGAGCTGCAGTACCGCTCCCGCTGCTCCGATTCTCCGGCCCATCTCACGCTCCATTGTTCCCTCACTCGAGAACAAGACCCAGAGATACTTGAACTCCTTCACTTGGGGTAAGGACTCATTCCCTACTTGGAGTGGACAGTCCATCGGTTTCCTGCTGAGAACCATGGCCTCAGATTTGGAGGTCCTGATCCTCATCCCAGCCGCTTCACACTCGGTTGCGAACCGATCCAGTGAGTGCTGAAGGTCGCAGACCGATGAAGCCATTAGAACCACATCATCTGCAAAAAGCAGTGGTGCAATCCTTAGTCCACCGAACTGCAGACCCCCTCCCCCACGACTACGCCTCAAAATCCTACCCATGAATATTACAAACAGGATTGGTGACAAAGCACAGCCCTGGCGGAGGCCAACCCTCAACGGAAATGGGTCCGACTTACTGCTGAGGACCCGGACACAGCTCTCGCTTTGGGAGTACAGAGATTGGATGGCCCTGAGTAGAGACCCCCTCACCCCATACTCCTGCAGCACCTCCCACAGTAACTCCCTGGGAACCCGGTCATACGCCTTCTCCAAATCTACAAAACACATGTAGAGCGGATAAGCATACTCCCAGGCCCCCTCCAGGATCCTTGCGAGAGTAAAAAGCTGATCCGTCGTTCCACGACCAGGACGGAATCCGCATTGTTCCTCCTCAATCTGAGGTTCGACAATCGGCCTGACCCTCCTTTCCAGTACCTTATGGCGCATTTCCACCACGCGGTCGGCCTCGGCCTCGCTCGGTACTGCTAGGCCGCGTTGGGCCTTGTTAGGGCCGGCTCACTTCATGCTGCGCTTCCATTACAGTTTAGGAACTGGGGTAGTTACTATAGTAACGCAGTGTAGGCGGGGCGATCGGCTTTTTGGCGGGCGGAGCGACGCTGCATACAACTGCCGTGACGTCATCTTCAATGCGACACAACTCACAAAACACGCAACAATGGAGGATGTGGATGCCATCGTTTCCTTGTTTCTGTGTATGTGGTTTTTTATCACAGCAAGAAGGAACACTTTGTTTCGGAAAAGGCAGCTTATAGCAAAACGTAATACAGAAGAAGCTGAGGGGAGACTTATGGCAATCCTACAACGCGGCAGACTACTCCAGCACGACTCAACGCTACTCGGTAAGCTAACGTTCGCTAACTAGCAATGTGTTTCACGCTCACTATACGACCAAAGTGTTTCAAGTATTTAATTAATTGTAGCTACCACTTTTACGTATTAAAATATGTATGCTTTTGTTTGTGTATTTAAGAAGTTAGGTCGCCGCCGCAGACCATGTGTTTGGATGCTCGACCGAGCTACCGAGTGGTGGGGTGTGATTGTTCCATCTTTCACAGACACTCAGTGGGTGTAGAACTTCAGGATGTCAGAGGAAACCTACGTCTACCTGTGCAACAAACTGCGGCCAGCGATGGAGAGACAGGACACAGCATTCCGCAAGTGTATACCTCTAAAGAAGAGGGTGGCCATCGCACTGTGGAAGCTTGCGACCGGCTCAGAGTACAGAAGCATTGGACATCTTTTCGGAGTGAGCAACACAACTGTGTGCCGATGTGTGCACGACTTCTGTGCTGCTGCAGAGACGTTGTTAGTACCGGAACTAATTCGAACATTGGTGGGGTGAATGCTGGCTATTACATCCTGGGAGACAATGCCTATCCCTTGCAAAACTGGCTCATAAAAACGTTCCCTGACAATAGACAGCTGACAGCAGAACATGTGATCTACAACAAGAAGATTTGCAGAGCACGGGTAGTGGTCGAAAACGCTTTTGGTAGACTAAAGGGAAGGTGGCGTTGCCTCATGAAAAGAAATGACTGTGATGTGAAACTTGTGAAATCTATGGTGCTGACATGCTGTGCTCTGCATAACCTCTGCGAGAGTCATGGAGAGGCCTATGATGATGAATGGGATGCACCAGCACCAGCAGTAGCAGAGCCTGGGGTAGCAGTGGCACAAGGTGCAGAGGAGGAGGGCACTGAAATAAGAGAGGGTTTGATGCGCTACCTGAATAGCTAAATATTCATTGTATACAGGAAACTTGAATGTTTTGGTTCATAACATCATGGTTCAGTAAGTTGATATACATTTCTTGTGTTTGTAATTATAAACACAAAATTGAAAGATTGTGGGCCATTAAGGCTAGTTGTGGAGGAAACTTCTGTGTAGTAATGCATGGAGTCACCGACTCAGGAAGGAGACACGGTGAGAGTTGGAGCTTTGATGTCAAACACTGATGGGTTTATTCAGAGTATTCGGCCGGAGGATTCACATCACAAATCAAAGAGTCAGAGGTTCTGACTACACGGTAGAGTTGCCACGTCAATTCTGAAGAACCTCTCTCTATGCTAGACCTTTTAACAGGTCCACAGAGAGAAATCAACATCTCTGAAGGAGTAGACTAAACACTGAATCATCTGCGTCCAACGCTCATGGCCTCAAGGATTTCACATCCGAGAGCCCACAAACACCGATAAAGAAATGCTTCAGTGTTCTCACAACAATTACCCTACGTGCCAGTCAAGTTGACCGGTCACACACTGGTGACAACAACACATATGGCACCAAGGCCTTTCCTTAGAGGAGATAACACATGTCAGAGTAAAAGGTTAGATATCTAGAAGAATTATTCCTTAACAGTTCCTCTCTTTTTATCATTTTTGATAACCTTAAAACATTAGTCTAATAATTCTGGTCAATACTTAAATCAATAGGCGTCTTCAGATTCGAGTGTGGTCTCACCTTACATTCAATTACATCACAAAGTAGAGTAAGATTGAAACATTCAATCACAATGATTGATACAGGCAATCATAATAGGAACAATTATCTCTCATCAGTGTTTGGAGCATCTTTTGTCAAAAGCATAATAATGAACACACATAAAACACAGATACATAATAGCAAAATATTTGTTTTAAACTAATATCTTTTATCATTTTAAACCATTAGTTAATGTCATTTATCAAACTATAAAATCAAAACCAGAAACAGCTTAAAGATTTGCTTTAGCAATCACTAGTCAAAAGCATTTCAAACTTAGGATCATAAGAGATCCAGCTAAGGCATAAACTTCACAGTGGTGATTTGATCAATCTGTAATCGGCAAAGTTGCAGTGTCCTCAATTTTAGGATTACTTTACGTTTACTTCATTACGCTTTAGCCAAGAGTAAGGCACTTAGTCTTAGTAAAATCAAGACATTCATTTTAATCAAATACATTGTTCAAAATCTGAAAAGGAAAAGTCAGATATTTGTCGTGTAGTGTAAAAACCTGAAAGGGAAAAATTAAACATTCTTAAAACTTTAATTCATACATTTGTAAATGCTACAACTGATCTGTACCAAATCAAGTCTATCAATTATTCTTATTAGCCATACTTACCTGAACATCTACTTATGGTACTTGGAAAGGGTTCTTCTGTGTTTATCTAATGTTGAATATAGAATATCAATTTCTTTAAATGATACTTCTCTAATTTGAGGATCAAATATGCTACATAATTGTTATATCAATTATTATAAATATTTGTTTTGGGCCAAAACTGAAATTAATCCAGTACTTGAAACATCATTTTAGGTCTGTCTGTGCATGGGTAATACATTACAGAGTAGTGTTGTTAAGCCTGATTGCTGGATGATTAAGGATATTAACATTATCTGTTATAATATTAGAAATATCTTATTATTCAATACCTTATAATCTGAGAATATTTATTTATTAATTTTGTTTAGTGTGAAAATGTAATCTGATCTGACTAAATATATTTATCACCACTATTTAACACATGTCTGGTCATTGGAAATATAAAAAACAATCATTAATTGTACATCTTTAAACATCTGGTCATTCAATTCAAAGTTCATCTTTGTACGAGAGCTGGAAGAACATGTCCGTCAGTCTTCCTGACTCGTTCTCCTCCTCCCTTTATGACACCGAGTGTCTGGTGTGTAAAGGCATCCTGATACTGTAGATTAGCACTGAGATGCTGATTGGCTCAAACTCTTCTTCATCAGAGCGCCATATTTCAACCCCCCAATTGCTCTGCTTTTGTGTGGCTCATTCAGTGAGCACTGTAGCTGATCCCCCAGTGAGACGGAGGCTCATCTGCCTGTATTCCTTCTGCTATCTGCTTGAGTACAACTACGTATTCCTGATGCATCCAGGTGTCCCCCCCGTGATGGGAGAGGTTAGGAAGACATCAAACTCCTCCAAGAAACATGGAACCTTGTATTATAGAAGCCTCTGAAACCCTCGCTCGTCCTGCAGGGTTGTCTGCTAGAGCCCACCGAGCAGAAAGATGAAGAGAAGAACCCCCTCTTATCAGAAAGGTGAAGAGAAGCATCCCCTCTTATCAGAAAGGTGAAGAGAAGCATCCCATCTTATCATAAAGGTGAAGAGAAGCATCCCATCTCGAACGACCTCGTGCTTCCTTGCACATGGCTGGGGGTGCTCTCTGCACCCGGAGAGTGTGACCCTCTCTCTCTGACCCTTGGCCTTGAGAGCTGTCCTAGTTATTGGGTTAACACTTGATAGGGATGGTTTTCTGAGTGAAGACAACTCAAAGTAATGGATTAGCACATTATCATTTAATTACTAAAATAGGATAGGCCCCTCAGAATTATTTGGGAGCCTTCCTGACACATGCACATTATCATTTTGAAGGTTTGTGTTAGTCATTGAACATGCAAGAATCATATACTCATCAGTCCATAGCAGAGAAATGTTATTGTAAGTTAAAGGTGAGCTAGTCCCTGTGGATATAACCCCTTCTCAATGATTCTAAATGTATATTAATTCACCATTTACCTTTTGATAAAATATTAGTTTATCAGAAATATTTAGTCTCTTCCATAAAACATAGGTTTGAGAAATAAATTACCCAATATAAAATCAATTACTCAATATAATTGACTCTTCCCTCCCTTTTCTTACATATGGTACATATGAAATAATAACTTAGGAGTCTATTTAAACATGGTATAGTTTATAATCTATTAATCGAGAAGACTCAGTATCACCTGTGTGCAGCTTACAAAAAACAATTGTGATAAACATATATTATGCAGGAAATTGATACATTTGTTGAAAAACAAAGCATATCTGATTTGGGAGGAAAAGTTTCATCCCTTTAACATCTGAGTTATTACTGAAGGCATAGCATGAATGATATTGGGTGTCTGAGGGTGTCATTACTGAGAAATGTCAAACAAAATCAAAACCTTACATTTGAAAACAGGTTTGCATTCCTCCACTTAAGGAGACGTTATCATTGGAAACAATAAAAGCTAATTGTTTTGATGTAGAATCTATACATTGAATCGTTAGAGCAGAACAGAATGGTTGTATTGTAGCCTGAGTTTTGTGCAGCCTTTAGTTTTACCAGGTGGAAACATTGTCTATATAATGTGAATACATGTAGAACTAGACATTAAGAGACCCCTGACATTAGGCCTATTTGAACAATAGTAGGGGCTTTTAACAGCCCGCCCACTTACAGGCATCCTCTGCATAGCAGTATGAATAGCCTTAAAAACAACCCACTCTGCGGTAACGAGAATCATGTATCTGAACCAAATGCCCTAAGTGAAGCCGTTAGTCTCATCTGACTGACCCAAGGGTTGGTGCTGGTGTGACAGGGAGGCTTCCAAGTGTTCATAGCAGATGTCATGCTTTCAGTTCATGGCTCAGTGGGGGGGAGCAGACCCATGTGAGACAGTATCAACGGCTGTAATGTTCAGTTTGAGGAGTGTCATTCTCTCTGGGAGCATGAAATGGTGTCCATTCTCGGACCAGACCATGTCATGTCATGTAGAGCAGCCTTTAGCATCTCTGTGACTGCACTCAGCCGGACTGCAGCAGGGCAGAACTGGGTGACTTTTAGTGAAGCCGTCCAAGGCCATAGACAAAATGGAACCACGTACTAACAAAAGGGACACAAGGTCATCAATGTCTCTCTTTACCTTTAGCCTAATTGTAAAACAAATTAGTGGAAGAAATGTGGAACCCTAATCCATCATCATGTGACATTTAGAGTTAATTTAAATAATTACTTATGGGTTGAAGTCAAATTAACATTAACATTAGAACTAAAGTCAGTCAAAATTGGACTTGCACGGATCAGAATCTAATCAATACAACATTTTCCCAGCTCTGTAATGAAAAGGATATCAAGATTAGGTACATTACGGGAGTGTTAAAACATCCAAACATGCACACTTATCTTATTCTAGTAGAGATTAGAGGACAGGTCTAATGTTGTGAACAAAATGATCAAGTCAAGTTATTTTATTTATTTTATCTTATGTACCACATTTAATTTAATAATTAATCTTAAATTACTAATAACTTTAAAGAAGGCAACAATTTACAATGTGGATAAGGTGACTACTTATCCAAAGTGTGTGTGTGTGTGTGTGTGTGTGTGTGTGTGTGTGTGTGTGTGTGTGTGTGTGTGTGTGTGTGTGTGTGTGTGTGTGTGTGTGTGTGTGTGTGTGTGTGTGTGTGAACAGCTTGTCTGCCCAAGGTTAAAACATTTGGGACAGCAGTGAGAATGTTATGAGAAACAATTTGTTGCTTAGGCTGAACTCGAAAGAAGCTGAGATTAGAACATTTTAAATAAATCAAAACACTTGTACATTAATTAAATACATTTGACATTTAGCTTGAGCTGGGTTCAATACTTTCTTTATGGTATTTAAATTGGGCTCAAGTAGAACCTTTACATGGATTTGGCTTGCAACACAAAGTGATACCGATCTCTGTCTGTTATGATTTGAAAGTCTCATGATTTAAAGTGTAGGGCTGTGAAGGAGAGGCCCTTGGAAAACAATCTCTACTTCTTTTTTAACTGTAATTACTTATTGTAAAGAGATTGCAACATTATACTTTTTAAAGAATTGCTCAATTCATTTAACACATTTATTATGCACACTGTAATGAAAACGTCAACAAATATATTGATCCTGGCTTAACCAGCGACCTTTACTCTTTTGTTCATAAACTCGGTTTCAGAAAACTTGTCAGTAGTTTAACAACTATTTGAATTTTAGTAATGTCTATGGAGACCAATTGGTTGATACGAGAAATCATTTGAAGCAGTTTAATAAAGAATGTTAAACTATATTTAAAACTGTAATTAAACTTCAACTTATATTAATTATCTGAATCCAGTGGCCAGTTGGAATAGATAATCAACAAAGTTTCCATTTTGCAGCAACAGCGCAAAAGGTTTCAACAATAATTTGTATTATGTCTGAGTCAAGTTCTGTCTTATCAGCTTTGTTTCGGAATGTGTTCAATACATTACGTTTTTTTCATTATTACCATACAATACATAGATTTAAGAATAAATGAAACAAATAATACAATATTGACCTAAAACAGCAGACAGATTTTGCCACCCTGACCTCCTCAGGCAGGTCTTTACGACCAGCAGTGATGCCTCTGAGGGTCTCAGGGTGCAGGACGGGGCATAGGGTTTATAAAAGGTCACAAACATATCTTAACATACCAGCAATACAATTTAAGAATGTATTCTTAAAGTAATATAATCTTCTCTTCTTCTTACACCTACAGCGCACACCCTGAACAGTGTGCTCCTTGTTTACGTTTCCTCTGCACACTCAGATGCAGGACATAAAACACTCTTTTGCTATTTATTTTCATTTTGCAGCACATCTATACTACCAGAATTTTGCAAAACACTATATATTATTTAACTTTCTCAAGTCATTTACTTTTGGTGAGTTAACTAAAGCTTAGTTTATTTTACCCTGGCTATGGACTGATTCATTATTAGTTGTTACAAAACATGCACAAGACGGCGGTTAGACAAACCAATATAGACCCCTGATACAAACAATCAGACAAACAAACATGATGAACTCATAATAAACACCAGCGTGACAGCAAAAGTTCATCCAGCTCAATTTAGTCCGGATTAAAGAGGTTTCAGAGGGGGTAGGGACTATTTGATCTCTCCCAATGGGAATCCAGTGGGGTACCTTGACTCGTACCTCCACCCTTGTATACAAGTCCTTAGATCGGTGCCTGAAGACCGTCCAAGAGCAATAACTAGCTTATCCTCTTGCGACCCCACTATCCCTGCTCTAGTGGTGCTATGCCCCCCCCGATCTGGAGCACATAGACTTTTTTCCTCTACCCTTTCTATCCGAAACCACACAGTTAACTGTAGTCCTACTCGACCAGCCTACACACCTCCCATCATGCTCATCCCAACGATGAAACACAGTTTTGCTCTACACTTGCATACCACTGCCCACCCATGATCAATTAGCCTATAATTTTATGTATGCACCCCGGACCGACATCAGCTCCTCAGCAATGTAGGGAGCCTGTCGCATCAGGTAATGCACGCACCTCGCACCTGCCAGCACACCTCTGAATGTAAATGGCCACAAGCCACGAGAGTGCTTTTAAACAGTCTCGTTTTTAATAGAGACGGCGGTGGTGTGAGTTAAAGCTATAGACAAAAGCTGTGATTTTCTCCCTCTTAGTTCACTTCACCAGCCCATGCAGATACGGGGAGGTATTTTGCATCCCTGCGACTGCCTGTGCGGAACACATGCCCCGAGCAGCAAAACGGCTGCCTGTGCGGCACACATGCCCCGAGCAGCACACACAGAGGACACACACACCCGGAGCCGCAGCTGGAGCCGTGTTTTTTTTTAGAGGCGCTGGGGGTAATATCTATGGCTGCTTTAGTTAACTGATAGTGTTGGCCGCTGAAACCCCCGGAATCTCGGCGATTTGTTCATTACAAATCTCTATTTTGATTTCACACAGAAGTTCCACTTTACTGCTGCCCTCATTAAGGTTTTTTTTAAACATCTCCGTGTATGCCTGCACGGCACATACGTCCGAGCATCACACACAGAGGGAACCAGCCAAGACAGAGTCCCTGGATGATCCCCTGGGGTTACTAGCCCCAAATGTTCATTAACCAAAACGAAACGCAGCCGCTTAGCTTCACAGATAATTTTAGGATACTGTCAATCACAGATTCTGGTAAGGCAATGTCCAAATGTAGATTTGAAATCACACTTACCAGTCTCTGAAGATCTGTTGGTATCCTGCCGACAACGCCAATTTGTGGAGGAAACTTCTGTGTAGTAATGCATGGAGTCACCGACTCAGGAAGGAGACACGGTGAGAGTTGGAGCTTTGATGTCAAACACTGATGGGTTTATTCAGAGTATTCGGCCGGAGGATTCACATCACAAATCAAAGAGTCAGAGGTTCTGACCACACGGTAGAGTTGCCACGTCAATTCTGAAGAACCTCTCTCTATGCTAGACCTTTTAACAGGTTCACAGAGAATCAACATCTCTGAAGGAGTAGACTAAACACTGAATCATCTGCGTCCAACGCTCATGGCCTCAAGGATTTCACATCCGAGAGCCCACAAACACCGATAAAGAAATGCTTCAGTGTTCTCACAACAATTACCCTACGTGCCAGTCAAGTTGACCGGTCTCACACTGGTGACAACAACACATATGGCACCAAGGCCTTTCCTTAGAGGAGATAACATATGTCAGAGTAAAAGGTTAGATATCTAGAAGAATTATTCCTTAACACTAGTGACATTTTGTTTTGTGTTTATTATTACTACATTGTGTTGAACATAAATAAATATTTTTTTCTCTTTCACATACATGTACATGTGTTTGTCAAATGATTTAAACCAAAAAATGTTATCAGAATTGACTATTTAGTAAATATTTGAATTTCAAGCACCAGTAAGTACTGCCCCATAATAAGAACATTTGAGAAAATATCAGATCATGAAAAGAAAATCTCTAATAAATTATGCAAATATCAAAGTAAACTATAAACATAAATACAAATGATCTCTTATCCTCCTTCTCTTTCTGTTTTTTTCCAAAATACCCCCTTCCAGTTTATTTATAAAAGGTAATCTTTGACTTTAAGTAATGATGTGTCAGCTACCAAATAATGTTTTAGAGGAGGACCTCAAGCTAGCAAACTCAATTTCTTGTTTTAAATCTTTTCTTAAAATTAACTTTTTATCTTATGGGCTTTTCCCTAACTGATGGTGTTTCTTATTGCTTTATAAATTCATGTACAATGTTTATATCTTCAGTTCTAGATCTTAATTGGGCTATTTTTACAATTGTTTTTGAGAATGATATTGTAGGCTTCCTTTGTTTTTTAAAGATCCACATAAATGTTATTAGTAGGCTATTTTTTATTATTATTTAGAAAAAATATAGGCCTATAACTTCTGCCTCAAAATGATGTGAATCTGAATTTTTTTTAAACTTTGGACTACGACACAATTCTCAGTGTTTTTGTTCTGCTGATTTAAAGCCCTTTAATGAAACGTGCACATTTCATTTCAGTTTATGATTGGATTCCAAAACTGTGTGTTTGTGTGTGAGTGGCAACCCAGTGACTTTGTTTACATGCTCACGAAAATCAGTTTGTTAATCAGATTATGGCAGGAAATCAGATGATGCATTTATCAACAAGAGATAAGATGAGAAGTACTTTATTGAATCCCTTCTCAAGGCCATTTCCTCCTGCCTTGCCCGGGCACTATCTTCCATGGTCAGCTGCCAGTGCCGATCCACCTGGGCCAGTTGCCGTTCCTCCTGTGCTAGGTGCTCGTCTCCTCCTCGTTTCCTCTTGCCTGTATGATGATAAGATAATTATAGCAATAAGAATTAGCAATAAGAAGGAAAAACACAGTACAGGTCACACAAGGATATAAGAATAAAATGTATAAGCAGAACTACAGTAAGGATGAACTAAAGACAGTTATGCCCTAGATGTTTACAATGATTGTGAAAGTGAATTACATTATGTCCAGCCTGTTGATAATGAATATAAATATATGTATATAATAGGGTGTCACACACAATTGTACTAGCTGCTTACTAGCTAGTTACTTACTTGTAACAGAGCACTTCCACACAGTGGTATAGCTTATTTTACTTACTGACGATGGATGATCTAAAGTTTAAAAAAAGTCACAATTCCAGTCGTTTTGCCATGCCTATTTCTTACCTGGAACCACACGCTGCGGTGTCGTGATGGCACTCGGCGTTGGTGGTTGAGTTGGTATCGGTTCTTCGGCTGGTGTCTGTGGTCGAGTTGGGGTCCCTTCTGGATTCGATGACGATGTTGAGGACGGAACACTGCCATCACCCGTTGTTCGGGACTGTTCCTCCTCACTAGAGACAATGGCATCATCTAGAACAGCAACATGACTTGTTAATTCCACAAACTACTGCAGCACAATACTAAATAGCAACAACAACAACAACTGTAGAAAATAAAAACTGAACGTAAACAATGGCACATGTGGTGGTAGCAAACAATAGCTCTAGCTAATGCTATCTGCCTTAGCTAGCTATGTAGCTCTTCGGGGCTCCATAAAAGCATGGGTTGTAGAACATAAATGTAAGGATAAAATAGACTTGTTTGTTAGAAGTGAGCTTTAGAATAGATAGGGACACAAAGGTTTCAAGCAAATAACAGAGCGTTAGCAAAGACTTACCATGCAGGGACTCCAGTAACGCGGTTGCAGAGTCCAGGCCTCCCTCCCTCCCACGTATGGCCATAAATAGCGTCCATCAGGTCGAACCACTTCCAGCTTTTCCTATCTGAACCACTCCGGCCGTTGTGGTCCTTGACGGCTCTATACTCAAGCTTTTTCAGTTTGTCCCTACACTGCTGGAAAGTCCTTGAGAATCCGCATTCGGACAACAGTGCAGAGACCTCCTGAAAAACGTTTAGGTTGCGAGTTGTGCCGTCGAGCTCCCGCTGGATTTTATCATCTGCTATCAGCTGGAGGAACGTCGTAACTTCGTCAATCGACCACGGTGTGCTTTTCTTTGCCATTTCTTCTTTTAGCTTCTCTGTTTTCAAAAATGCTGCAAGCGTCCCAATATATGCGACGCTAGGGATTAACTCGCGCGAGAATTGTGACGATTCTCTCTGACCAATCAGCAGTCGTCACTAGTTTAGCATATTCCGCCCAGTTGTTGGCCCGCTAGTTGGCCTCGATAGTAGGGATGCCAGAAACTGACCATGATCAAAATCGGACAGCCCTGGCGAATATTAATCGATTATTCGACATCTTCATCTAGAGAGGGTGTGGCTGTGCTGTCTGTGCTGTCTTGGTTGTCTTGATTGCAGTAACTCAGGGCACCTGGGTCTGGTGCCCTGCAGCTATGTAAAGCCTCTGCTCCTCTCTGTCTGCCCTCTGCTTTCCCCTACAGGCACCTGGTTTCGGTTGAGTATGTTATGAGTTCTCTCAGTTGCTTCACTTTGTGCACTTCAACACTCTCACACTCATACATGTGTGCAATCCTCACCCTGCATTTACACTACTGATACCACTGACATCCACACTTCATGCTTTATTTGTTTTGCACTTAATTAATTTGGCTAATTTGAACTACTTGCTTTAATAAACATATTTTGTTAAACCGTTGATATGGTGTGTCTCCTCTTTGTTGTGGCCTTTTGAGCCAGGTCATAACAGTTGGCTTTAAAATAAAATGTTCTTTTGAAATTTGCTCTGATCTGGACTCAATGGTCAGCTCCAACAAGGAAGTTGTTTATGTAAGCAAGTTCACAGAAAACAACAAACTCATGTTGCCTTGACTTGATATCTGCATCTGAGCCATATTCATGTGGCGTTGGAATGATAGGAAAGTGAGTCTGCCTGTGTGAATTCATGTGACATCATCCATCAGGTCCAAACAACAGTTTCACAGCTACAGTATATAAACATGTAGCTCTGAGCAATAGAATACTCCACATCTGCTCTGTTGCTTGTTGTGTAGTACGACTTCAAACTAATGAATATACCAAAAGAACAACTTTGTGTGAAATAGGAACATCCCAGGAGGAGCCTTGGCGGGGGTCTGCGCTTTCCAAGTGGCATTCTAGTTTAGGAAGTCATCTCTGTCAAGGCTTTGTTTTCTCTTGAGCCACAAAGGTTTTTGAAACCTGCTCTGGACTGCCACATTGTTCAATGTGTGGAGAGACAAAGGCCTACAGCAGGGCTTCTCAAACTCCGGACCAAACTACAAATCAATCCGGACCGAACCCTGTGTCCCATTATAAAAAAAAACAAAAAAAAAAAAAAATTCTGATTCTGATAAATTAATGTACATCATTGTGTACGCGCGTCTTGTGTCTGACGCGTTGTGCGAATGAACGTGCATATATATTTACTTGTGTGCGCGAGCGTGACACGCATAGCAGACCGCAAGTTAACCGCAAGTTTACCTTGACTTTCTAATGCTTCTAATGCCTTTTTTGCCGAGGTTCAAGGCATTGACTACAGACAAACAGTGCCATTTCTCCCACTAGTTCAAGCCACCATACTGTATGTATGTATTGAATGTGTGTGTGTGTGTGTGTATACAGGGGCGCCGCGGCGTTTACCGACTGGCAAGGCAGGCAAGGCAGGCAAGTGCTTGGACTCTCTGTCTTGATAAGATCCCCGGGAGGATTTAGTTCTTCAGAGATTTACTTTCAAATAGTCAGTCTCTCTCTGTAAGGCAGCTTCACTGCTGTCTGGTGTCAAATGGTCAATTTAAAGCTGGATAATGAGGGACTGAATCATTTACTGTGGTTCATTCTCATGAACAGACAGGTTGCCACATTAGTGTGGACTCTATTACAGCAATATTACGTTTTTTTAAACAAATCTGTGTTCACTTGGTGATTGTTAAATATCAAATAACTATAATATAAAATAGTAATTGTACCTTGTTCTGTTCTGCTCGTGCTGGGATCTTTCTCATGTTTGATGGTATTATGGACAAGGACCACAGTTTGACAGGGCTTAAAACAACTGGCATGACCAGCAGGACCTCCTCCAAATTAAACCTAAAAGATATGCCTTTTTTCTTCATGCCCCAGAACAACATTTAAAAGTGTTATCTGACCAGAACAATATCCAGGGTTCCATTTACACCGAGGCTTTTGGAGATGGGAGGGTGATGTACACATGCATGTGTATGTGCAGATATATATATATACCTCTGCCACGTGCAAAAATATATTCCCGTCATAATTTCAACTCATACAGAGAATATTTAGCCTGAAAGAAAGGTTTAAATAATTAACTGTTGCAATGTTTTTATTTTTTTATCCCTTTCCATCGATGAAGAATAAAAATGACCACCAACATTGGTTACCTCACATGTTGCTTTTACTGAATGCATAGCGAGACTACTTTTTTACTGTGAACACAGCAGCTTGATGTCGCTGCACAGTGACAACACGAGTAGGGTTTGATTTAGTCGCACAATGACTCGTAGGTTGATGAAACATCATGATTTGGGTTCAAATGTCTACCTTGGTAAGGGCAGGGGACCTTTGTCGTTGCTATGGTTATTGTGTTCATAAAAAACGAAATAACTATGACACTGGTACAGTGTACAGAGAATTTCTGGAGTCTTCACTAAAGAAAAAAATATAAAAATGTTAATCACTGAGCTTGCCTTCAGAGGTGTTGGTGGGGGGATCTTACAGTTTTGAACAGAGCAAGGCTCTCCTGTTTCCAGGGCCGGCCCTGACCAATTTGCTGCCCTAGGCAAGATTTTAGCTTCCCCCCCCCCCCCCCCCCTCTATTTTAAATTAACACAAATACAAAATTAAAACCTATAATTGCACACAATAAACATTATTTAAAAAAAAAGAACAATTTCACATAAACCTCTGGTTTTTACTGTAATTTACATTAATTACAGCAGAGGGAGCTGTCCTAATCAAGTGAAGAGAGGGCTGTAATCTACTTCCGCATAAAAAATGACACTTGACCCGCCCCCTCGCTCCTCCCCCCCGCAGCCCCGGCTGCCCCAGCCCCGGGGACGCGAGGCTGGGGCAGTTCAACTTACCTGATTTGGGGGGGGGGGTTTGTGCCATAGTTTATGGGAGCTGTATACAATATAGGCGTAGTTCTGTTAAGATAAGATAATAGGATGTACTTTGTTGATCCAAAATCGGGAAATTGTTTTGTTATGAAATTGAAATAAAAAAATTTTTTTTATTAAATGTTTTTTAAATTTAAAAAAAGAAATGTCGGCGCCCCCCATAGGTTGATGCGCCCTTAGCATTCACCTATACTGCCTATGCCGAGGGCCGGCCCTGACTGTTTCCCTTTGTTTCCAGTCATTGTGCTAAGCTAAGTTAGCTAGTTGCAGGCAGTTAGTTGATATTTACTGTACATTCAGGATCAATTTATATCTAATATAAAACTAATTAATTCACAATAAGCAGTTTCCCAAAAAACTCCTACAGCCTGTGCAGCTGTAGTCTGTTAATAAAGTTATGACTTAGTCTCAGGCACAACAGTTGTCGTGCATGAGTTGGATGATGCACTAGTCTTGGTTGTTTTTTTAGAAAGTATAATATATAGTAAATACAGGAACTAAAACAAGTTAAGAGGAATCATGTACACCAAAGAAGTGAATTGCATAATTTCCTCAGAAAACGAGATGAAGAACATGACAGATTAAATATGATAGGACGGAGGGTTAAACTGAGGCTCTGTTGTAGCTCAGGTGTAATCCTTCCCTTCTCACTGAAGCTCAAACTCAAACGTCTAATGAGGGCGAGGTGTCACGGCACCATGTGTCAAGAGGTCAAAAGATCAAACGCTAGCTTCATTAAGGGAGGCTGAATTATTTACTGGGCTTACACACACACACACACACACACACACACACACACACACACACACACACACACACACACACACACACACACACACACACACACACACACACACACACACACACACACACACACTACATTATATTCACTAAAGTAATATAAAATGCAAATACATATTTTGTACTATCTACCTTTTGAGTGCCACACACCAGGCTGAAGAACATCCTTTTATTTTGCTATTAAAATATTGTAAGAAATCAATTGTTGACAAAGGGACAGTGGAAACGTGTGTTACTGAACAGTTTAAACATCTAGCAGTAACAAAGCTCAATTATCTTATTTCATTTAGGATTGTAATATCTATTAATGATTTGTTGTTGCTGAAATGGTAACAAATATTGATTACTGCTGTTTTAAAGAAAAGGACCTCCTCATCCAAGTTTCTTTTTTACCACTGTCAAAAGACACTTTAGAGGTAAAACTCACATACGACCTGTGTGTGTGTGTGTGTGTGTGTGTGTATGTGTGTGTGTGTGTGTGTGTGTGTGTGTGTGTGTGGTTTGTCACCACATTTTCATTAATGTATACTGTGTATATTTAAATATTATTTTTGTTTTATTATTTGTATAGGAAAACACAGTAAATAATAATCATTAAATAATGAAGAAAAGATGCATGGCCTCATGTTGTGTCTGTCATCCTCAGGGTCTACAGGACACACTAATGTCCAGTCAGAGGGACAGAAACCAGAACCATGGTCATTCTACAGCAGGTAAACACACACACACACACACACACACACACACACACACACACACACACACACACACACACACACACACACACACACACACACACACACTGAACTCACTGAACTTTGTTATGAAGTGTGCAGCTTGTTGCAGTGAAGTTAGAACAACATCATTAGGTATCTGCTGCTCATTCTCTTCATTGTTTCCACTGAATCCTCTCCAAGTCCAAAACACACACACTAAAATCCACACACACACACACACACACACACACACACACACACACACACACACACACACACACACACACACACACACACACACACACACACACACACACACACACATGAAAACACACACACACACAACTCAGGAGAGATGGTGACTGCATGTGTGTTTGTGTGAGCATGCCCTTGCTTCACTGTCGGTGTTTTTTATTCTCATTCAATGCGTTGCTGAACATGTCAGCCTTTCTGATCGACTAATCAGCACCGACAGACCCCCCCCCCCCCCCCACTGTGGAGGCTCAAAGTGGGTGAGCCAATAATACAAGCAAGCACACACACACACACACACACACACACACACACACACACACACACACACACACACACACACACACACACACACACACACACACACACACACACACACACACACACACACACACACACACACACACACACACACACACACACACACACACACACACACACACAAACCTCCCTCCTCTGCCACTTGCATTAGTTTGACACTGGGTGATATCTGCAGAGCACATTCTAGTCGGTGTGAAGGATTTTTTATGTAAACTGTGAATTTAAAAGAACAGATTTTTTACTCGGAACAAATTCATAAATGTATGATTTTGTGGCTCATGTGGAATCTAGTTTGACGTGAAGGCTGTTTTTTTCTTTAACAAAATGACAGATCTTCTGAAGATCCTCATGCTCTGTTTTATCTTTCACCACCGAGCCAAGGACAGTTTGAATTGGAAGGCTCAAATATTTTGGGATGTCTTATAACGTCTGTGCTCAGGATTTCTGTGGTCACTGGTTTACAAAATGATATCAACCAATTGACAAGAAGAAAGAATCCTTCTTGTAGTTATTTGCTGCCCTGTTGTCACCTGAAGGTGCAAAGACTTTAACTAGATGTGGTGACCATGGCTACAAAATGAACGGGAAGGAATCTGATTGGCTGCTGGAGGGCTGGGACAGGAAAGCGCGGCGTCTCAGCTACAGGTGCACCACCCTCATCCAGGTGAACTCTGACTGCAGACACACAGTTTAAAACAGTTTTGTCCAAAGAATGTAACTGATTTGACTGAGTTGACCCCATAATGACTGAGTTGACCCCATAATGACTGAGTTGACCCCATAATGACTGAGTTGACCCCATAATGACTGAGTTGACCCCATAATGACGCAGATTTTGAATCTAAAGTCACCATCGTTATTATTCCCAATACATTTGATAATTGGGGTTTAAATGCTGATTACATCATCTTATCCTGTTTTTAAAAATGCTTTGCAAATGTTCTCTTTTGTTAATATTGTGCAGGAGTTTATATAAACATTTGATTATCCAGTTACAATCGTTTTTTTTTAAATATATAAAGACTCATTAACACTATAACACAGCAGCTTTAACTTTCCCAAACTTCCACTGAAGCTTCTCTCAAAACAACAGCTATGCAGTGAGTTACATAATAAATAGAAAATGGCATATCATAAATATCTATGTCTAGGAGACACTTGGAGATGATAGTAAGTGTGTTTATGAGTGAGTCTTATCCTCTCACAAAGCCTGTGTATCCGTGTAGTCTGCAGGCTGCTCCTGTCTCTGCTGAGTTCAGTGCTGTGTTCAGTTCCACTGCGATGGACAGCTGGTATTCAGTTCATTCAGCAGCTCTCTCATTTACCGGACAATCACTGTGTGAGTGTGCGTGTGCGTGTGTTTCTGTGTGTGTATTTTAATAATAAATGTATTCCACAGTGTAAATGGAGCACTACACAAATTAGTGAATGATTGAACATTTCATTGACAAATATTTTGGGCAAGATGTAAAAACAAAACCCAGTTTTACCTCAACATGTTTTTGGTTAAATGGTAAAAATAAGGTCTGAGGTTATCACAAGCTGAGGAGATGTTCACCTTTTGTTCTACGACATAAAACACCTCAGTAAATACCCCACTGGAGAACTTCTGAAGCTTCTATGTTTTAAAAACCCTAGTTGCTAGAAAGAGACTGATTGAAACTAGTTAATATCATCCAGCCGAGCATTAGCCGCCTTTAGCTTAGTGTCGGTGATGTGCAGCCGTTTAAAGCCTAATGTTATATCTAAAAATTCCATCACGATGTGAAGCATTTGAAAGACGATACATTATCAAATTGAATGATTGCCCAGCCCTATCAGAAGTGCTTTATAGATCTACCCTGCAGCTGCCTGCTATGACCCAGAGACCTCAACAAAAAACGACATGGGAATCCTCGTTAGTCGCTGTGGTCCCTATCTCCGTCTACCTTTAGTTTAGACCTTCATTTACAGTCTATTCTTTAGACATGTCTGTTAAGCCATGGCTTATTGAGGGCCCTCGTTTATTCATTACCTAGTTTTAAGTCTTAATCATTATTTATAATGGCCTATTTTTGTTTTTATCTTAAGGCTGACCTTTTTCAATAATATCAAAGCATGCTTAATCAAACAAGAATGTTTTTAAAAATGGATGAATGGGATGAATTGTGTTGTGCATTTCTTCAGATATAAGCTCACAATTGCAAAAACTTCTGTGACTTATTTTAGAAGCTGTATACTGAATATAGCTGTATATGAATACTGTATATCTTAAAGTGCTTTAAAGTTCATAAACAATCTAATTAAATGAACACTATCACCTTTTGGTTATACATCACAATTTCCAAATGATGCCAGAAGGATCATTCTGCAACATGAGTTATTTGATTCATTATTTCTTCAGAACATTGTGCTAATATACTATATACTTTTATTTGAGCAAGGTTTTGAATGCAGGACTTGTGATTTATTTTTATGTTGCAGTTTTACGATATTAACTTGGGTAAATGATGGGAATACATCTTCCACCACGGACTTTATAATAATGTTTTCCCAGCATACTCGCTGTGTCTTCATGCTCTGTTCATCCCCCCTTTGTGGAGAGATGGACTAGAATGAGAATGGTGCACTGAAGCAGAGAGGTGAGCGGGCCCCTCTGCTTCAGTGCTGGGTTTATTCATGACTAATAGGCTACCAGCACAATTATCTTGTCACCATATCTAACCCTGTGACCTTTGACTTATTTAAATGATCAATCTAAATGCAAATGAAGTGAGCTGGAAGTGCCTTTATCAATCATGTGTCCTCTTAACAGCTCTGCTCTGTCCCCTTGCCCTATAAAGCTGCTGACTCTAAAGTCATTAGATTCATCTGAGTTCCAAAAAGCTACAAGAAGAGTAACTCAAAGCGTTTCACAAACACCAGCAGGTGGCAGAGCCGCCTTGAAGAAGTCCTCAGGATTATGTGCAGTGTGTCACACATTCTGGAAGCTTGTATAACCTGTAGTAAACCTATAGTGCACATTAAGGGTAACAAGAACCGAAAAGGCCTTAAGGAGCTGCAGTGACGGATAATGAACTTCCATGAAACGTTTAGTGGAGGACTGTTGATACAGATCCCTGCTGAAAAAGGATTAGTATAGCTTTAGAGACCATCATCTGAGACAGGGCAGCATTCAGCAGCTCAGACACAGGCCTTTCTCTCAACAGGGAATATTAGACTATTCAGTAACTCCTAATGAATGATGTTGTTCCAAATCTGCTAAATGTCTAAATATGTAACGGTTTGATAACACGTTAACCAAATCAGCTTTAAAATACTGTTACATCAGTGTTGTGTAGCGTCTTCCCACAGGCTTGAGCATATTTGATAACTTATCAATAACTCAGTGCTGGTAAACAGAGGCTCTTTTCAGGAGAGAAAAAGAAATCCTCATATTTTGTTTTGTTTGTCTTTATTAGTGCAATGAAATAACACGAAGCGAGGGATGGAGATTGGTCAGAAATATTTGCAGGCGTACCCGGATGCTGTGGTTCATGCACAGAGACTTACCCATACAGCCTTTCTTCTCTGTGTCCTCAGTGTGCTTTATACCTTTCCACACAGGAGTGACATTAGCAGGCGTAAGTGAATACCCGGCTCATGTCTGGCCTGAATTATTCACCTGAAGAAAGAGATGATGAGGACACTCAGTTACATCAGTGCTGTCCTGCTGACAGCAACACGCTGCACTCTCATTGGGCCACAGCACGGTGTGACAGTAGAGTGGTGGCATGGTGGGAACCCTTTAAATCTGTCCTTTAGACTTTAAGATAAACTGCAGCTGCTGGGGGTAATAATGTTCACAGCATGAATTAAGAGGACAGAGAGGACATAATACATCACATCCTCGATATTATGTGGAATATTACATCTCCCTTAAAGGTGGGGTAGGTCATTTTGAGAAACCAGCTCGAGATCGCTAGAATTTGAAAATACACAGCCGGAGAAAATCTGCCACTTCCTCACAGAGCCCCTCCTCCAACACACACGAACGCGCACATGACCAATGAGGGCACGAGATAAGTTTGTGCACAGATGGAAGGCTGACAGGCAGGTAGGCCATCCAGTTATTTTCGCCGGGCCGGCTAAAATGATTGGTCGTGCTTTTTACAGTACTACGGCTTCCACAGATTACATTTTTTTATGGATTTTTTGTCAAAGCACTTAAGATATTCATTGCTATCAGGATGTTAAGAGCATTCCATGGAATATAACAAAAAGTGTATCTCGAGCAGGTTTCTCAAACTTACCTACCCTACCTTTAAGGTCTATCAAAGTGAATTTAGTATACGTGTATGCGTATTCACTTTAAATGTATATTTCAATTTTTTGCCTTTTTTCAAATTCCTTTTCTATTTTAGTTTTCTTATTTTATTAAACACATATTAACATATATTTGTATTCTTTTTTGTGTTAGTATTACTTTATACACTCTTTATTCTTATGTTGTTGTTCCATTTTTGCAATATCTGGCACAAAACAATGATTTGGGATCATTCAAATGATATTTGATCTGATCAATAACTGTCGTAATACTCTGTCACAAGTAAATGTCCCACATCCAGACGTCTCAGCATGAAATGAAACTTAAGGTACCAACATTTAAAAATAACTCAAAAGGAAAAAGTCCTCTTTCTGCAGAATGGCCCGTTCTAAAGTCACGTGTATTCCTTGGTTGTAAATATGTTTGCATTGTTTTGTTCATTACATGAATGTTGCAGCTGGTCAAGGGGAAGCTAGTTTGAATGACTTTATGTACTTTATGTATCCTAACCTATAACCACAGTAGTAAGTTCAAATACTAAGTTACATTCCAACATTATATACAGAAGTTTATTGAACTTTTAAAGACTCCCATTATAAACAGCATCACCTGACTGTGCTAAACATTTATTTTTCCTAAACATTCAAACACAAGCCTAAGCACAGAGCTATTGGAAACAAAACCATGACTTTGCCGTATCTGAAGTGTAAATGAACATGTAGCGAGAGTTTCTTCCTTTAAATCTGAAATATGTTGATGCTCTTCAGCTACAGGCCATCATTTAGATAACAAATGTTTTGAAAGACAAATGACTTATTTACAGATGTTGCTGAATTGGTGCATGGAGGCTAAATATACCATTCAAAGCATGGCATGGCAAAAGCTCTCCAACCTTAAGGCTGTCAGCTGAAGCACTTTACTGGGAGATGAATGATCCCTGTCTGCCTCTGCTGTCTGGTTAGTGGACCTGGGGGCTTCATCCACTTTGAAATCACTCGTGTAAAAAGCCTTTCTCTCAATGTGAGAATGATGCTTATGGTTGGAGAACACTCCCAGCTAAATGTTTGAGTAAAATTCAGGTCAGCCATCAATCAATCGTTTGTATTTGTACAGTATTCGCCCTCTGTTAATAACTTTTGATTTCAAAAACGAACCTATCCATTAGTCTTTATCCCTTGCATTCATTTTCACTCTTTGTGATTTATCCCCTATATTAGAGTGGTAATAGGTCGAAGGTCATGTGTCACATCAAACTAACATTACTGTATGGTTACGCTGCCAATCCTCATGATTTTGGTCAGTTGCATAAAGCAATGGTTGCCGGACATTGAAAACATTACTGTACTCAGTTATCAATAGAAAAACACCATGAGTTCAGTATTGTCGCATAAGATCAATTAACAAGATGATCTGAATTATGAAATGACACGAGTACATGATCTGTAAAGTAAGAGAGGGAGAACCAGGTGAATGAAAAGGAAGAGGAGACACAAAGACAGATCCTCTGCGTTAAATAATTCAACATGTGGTTTCTGATAGTTTGCCGTCGGCCCGTTCTCTCTTTGCTCTGTCAAAGGCTGTGTGTGTGTGTGTGTGTGTGTGTGTGTGTGTGTGTGTGTGTGTGTGTGTGTGTGTGTGTGTGTGTGTGTGTGTGTGTGTGTGTGTGTGTGTGTGTGTGTGTGTGTGTGTGTGTGTGTGTGTGTGTTGTGGGTGGGTGTAACAGGTGCTTAGTGGTGTACTGTTCAGGTGTCTCAGTTTGCCAGACGGAGTATTTACTTAATTAAACTGGCATACACGTAACACACACTCAAAGAGCATTCCTCTCAGTCTCACAGGACTGAAGCTACATGCTAGCATCCTCATTATGATAATCGCTAGCTTGTTGCTCGTGCAGGTGTAATGTGTTTGCATTATAACATCTGATAATTAGCACTACTCACAAAGCACAGGGGAGGCTAAAGGGGATGGCATTCTTTTAGTAGATAGTGAATTTAAACAATAATATATATTATTGTTTTCTTGTTGGACAAAACTAAATGTTGACCAGTGCTGGCTGCAAGGAATCCAAGTTATCACAGTTTGTCCTCAGGGGGCAGTGAATGTGTTTTTTGTAAACAACGTTCACTGAATTTGCCATGAATTATAAAATGGGGAGCATTTATGCTTAAACAAGCAGCTAGCTAGCAGTCGGGCATGGTTATTTTGAGGATGGTTTTATTAAAGTGATGGCGGAGCAAAATACATCATGTGACTTAAGGTGCTAGCGAATAGAGCCATCAGACAAGCTGAAGTGGAATCTGATTCCTAGCAAAAGGCTACATGTCTCCTGTTTCCCTCTGCCTGATGTAACATTGACCATTACATATCCCTGGTGTGGTAATACAATAGTGAAGTACCTCAAAGTTGGATTACAGTATATTTACTTACATACCTCCACTGCCTGCTGTCAGTGCGAGAGGAGAAGTCCTCAAAGAGAGCAGACATCTTCCTCTGGGAACAGTTGTACAACATTTCACTATAATCTATCTAATAGTAGTCAAGATATTTAAGTATGGGTCAAAGTGGTGGACCTGGTGCTAGACACAGTGGAAGCAGCTCACCATCAAATCTTTCATATTGTCGATAGTTTGGTTCTGTATTCTAGGCTCTGTTACAGGGTTTCCTTTTCGCTTTTGTCATGTTTTTTTAAGCCACCATTGGTCTTTGTCCACGGATGGTAAAGCTAATTGACTGGCCTTAAAAATAAGAAGAATAACAGCATTTGTTTCCTGTTTAAATTCTTAAAACATACATTTACCCTCAGTTGTGGTTCAGTAGTTCAGTGAGGTCAGAGGGAAGGAAAACTGAGGAGTTGGACACAGGAGATCATTTTGAATTTCCCATTTGATATCAACACAGTTGGGTTGAAATGAAATGTAGTATTGTTGGTGATGGTATACTGACTTTAGCTTCTTAGTCAACAGTTAAAACGGTTTGTCTTGCATAGCAGCGTTGACATTGTAGTAAGAGTGTAGTGTTTTATCTGTTCAGAAATCTAACACCATAGGACTGAGGGGGAAGTGACATCTTGTTGCCATGGGCGATAGTGGAGGTTGTTAGGGGCTGGGTCAACAAAGTATGTGATAGTGTGTGAGTGTGATAGAGAGAGGGAGAGAGAGCAGGAGGATGGTACCAAAATGTTTCTGCATTAAAGACTTCAGAGTGATCAGAAAGCT
The DNA here is from genome assembly GCF_902827165.1 of Trematomus bernacchii. Taxonomy (NCBI): domain Eukaryota; kingdom Metazoa; phylum Chordata; class Actinopteri; order Perciformes; family Nototheniidae; genus Trematomus; species Trematomus bernacchii. The sequence continues at coordinate 998,984 of NW_022987621.1, forward strand.
GGATACACTTAGATATTTGTATATCCTTAAAGTGGAGTCTAAATACAGAGAGGCGGGACTGAAGGTCACCGAGCAGGATGTTCTGTGATCAGCTGTTCTTCACCATCACATGGACTATTCAGCTTGTTTAGATGATCCGACAGTGGAACGTGTGAGCGTGATCCACTGGAATTGAACCTGGTGGATATTTGAAGATTTCACTGTTTTTATGAAGGCTTTGTATCTAGCAAATTTCAAGAGGATATTTGGAAACTGTTAACCTACATGTGTGAAGCAACATTTATACACTCATCAAGTCAATCAAGATACCTTTCCACCCGGAGTTGTGGAATTTTTTTCCATGTCTATGCTGGGTAGAGGTCAGCTCACATCAGTAATCATTGTCAGAGTGCACACGTTTGGACTGTGCACGTGAAGATGTATAAGCGTCGGGAGTATGTGGAACTCTATGAGAAGGATCTGGCCAAATGGGCACTGCTACGCAATGTCAACACTGTGGTGAAACACAGCACACTGCTGCCGGTACGAACCTGTGTGTGTGTGTGTGTGTGTGTGTGTGTGTGTGTGTGTGTGTGTGTGTGTGTGTGTGTGTGTGTGTGTGTGTGTGTGTGTGTGTGTGTGTGTGTGTGTGTGTGTGTGTGTGTGTGTGTGTGTGTGTGTGTGTGTTTTAAGTTTCATGAATCATAATTGATATGTCTTAACTCTGTTGGCTTTGTGTTGGGTAAGATACATGTGTGTGCTCCCTTGTTTCATGCATTACATATTAATTATATTTCTGTGTGTGTGTTTGAGAGAGAGAGATTTAATATTAGGTGTGTTAAAATAATTATGCATGAATCACAAGAATGTGGTATTACGTTTTCAAGTCATGAGCCCTAATTGTCTGAAAACTGTGTTTAAGATTTTAACCTACTTGTGTGTGTGTGTGTGTGTGTCTACCTTCAAGCAACAAGGGAAATGAGCACACTCTTATGGCCCGTCCATACAGCGGCGTGCGTTGAAGCTTCAACGCTTCTGCCCATTCACTTTGAATGGGGTGACGTCACGCTTCGCGTTGTGGGAGCGAAGCGTAGCGATATACACCTGAACATCAGCAGGAGAGGACTCTTTAAAGTAGAGACTCTACATACTGATATACACCTGAACATCAGCAGGAGAGGACTCTTTAAAGTAGAGACACTACATACTGATATACACCTGAACATCAGCAGGAGAGGACTCTTTAAAGTAGAGACACTACATACTGATATACACCTGAACATCAGCAGGAGAGGACTCTTTAAAGTAGAGACTCTACATACTGATATACACCTGAACATCAGCAGGAGAGGACTCTTTAAAGTAGAGACACTACATACTGATATACACCTGAACATCAGCAGGAGAGGACTCTTTAAAGTAGAGACACTACATACTGATATACACCTGAACATCAGCAGGAGAGGACTCTTTAAAGTAGAGACACTACATACTGATATACACCTGAACATCAGCAGGAGAGGACTCTTTAAAGTAGAGACACTACATACTGATATACACCTGAACATCAGCAGGAGAGGACTCTTTAAAGTAGAGACACTACATACTGATATACACCTGAACATCAGCAGGAGAGGACTCTTTAAAGTAGAGACACTACATACTGATATACATCTGAACATCAGCAGGAGAGGACTCTTTAAAGTAGAGACACTACATACTGATATACACCTGAACATCAGCAGGAGAGGACTCTTTAAAGTAGAGACACTACATACTGATATACACCTGAACATCAGCAGGAGAGGACTCTTTAAAGTAGAGACTCTACATACTGATATACACCTGAACATCAGCAGGAGAGGACTCTTTAAAGTAGAGACTCTACATACTGATATACACCTGAACATCAGCAGGAGAGGACTCTTTAAAGTAGAGACACTACATACTGATATACACCTGAACATCAGCAGGAGAGGACTCTTTAAAGTAGAGACACTACATACTGATATACACCTGAACATCAGCAGGAGAGGACTCTTTAAAGTAGAGACTCTACATACTGATATACACCTGAACATCAGCAGGAGAGGACTCTTTAAAGTAGAGACACTACATACTGATATACACCTGAACATCAGCAGGAGAGGACTCTTTAAAGTAGAGACACTACATACTGATATACACCTGAACATCAGCAGGAGAGGACTCTTTAAAGTAGAGACACTACATACTGATATACACCTGAACATCAGCAGGAGAGGACTCTTTAAAGTAGAGACACTACATACTGATATACACCTGAACATCAGCAGGAGAGGACTCTTTAAAGTAGAGACACTACATACTGATATACACCTGAACATCAGCAGGAGAGGACTCTTTAAAGTAGAGACACTACATACTGATATACATCTGAACATCAGCAGGAGAGGACTCTTTAAAGTAGAGACACTACATACTGATATACACCTGAACATCAGCAGGAGAGGACTCTTTAAAGTAGAGACACTACATACTGATATACACCTGAACATCAGCAGGAGAGGACTCTTTAAAGTAGAGACTCTACATACTGATATACACCTGAACATCAGCAGGAGAGGACTCTTTAAAGTAGAGACTCTACATACTGATATACACCTGAACATCAGCAGGAGAGGACTCTTTAAAGTAGAGACACTACATACTGATATACACCTGAACATCAGCAGGAGAGGACTCTTTAAAGTAGAGACACTACATACTGATATACACCTGAACATCAGCAGGAGAGGACTCTTTAAAGTAGAGACACTACATACTGATATACACCTGAACATCAGCAGGAGAGGACTCTTTAAAGTAGAGACACTACATACTGATATACACCTGAACATCAGCAGGAGAGGACTCTTTAAAGTAGAGACACTACATACTGATATACACCTGAACATCAGCAGGAGAGGAGTCTTTAAAGTAGAGACACTACATACTGATATACACCTGAACATCAGCAGGGGAGAGGACTCTTTAAAGTAGAGACACTACATACTGATATACACCTGAACATCAGCAGGAGAGGACTCTTTAAAGTAGAGACACTACATACTGATATACACCTGAACATCAGCAGGGGAGAGGACTCTTTAAAGTAGAGACACTACATACTGATATACACCTGAACATCAGCAGGAGAGGACTCTTTAAAGTAGAGACACTACATACTGATATACACCTGAACATCAGCAGGGGAGAGGACTCTTTAAAGTAGAGACACTACATACTGATATACACCTGAACATCAGCAGGAGAGGACTCTTTAAAGTAGAGACACTACATACTGATATACACCTGAACATCAGCAGGAGAGGACTCTTTAAAGTAGAGACACTACATACTGATATACACCTGAACATCAGCAGGAGAGGACTCTTTAAAGTAGAGACACTACATACTGATATACACCTGAACATCAGCAGGAGAGGACTCTTTAAAGTAGAGACACTACATACTGATATACACCTGAACATCAGCAGGAGAGGACTCTTTAAAGTAGAGACACTACATACTGATATACACCTGAACATCAGCAGGAGAGGACTCTTTAAAGTAGAGACACTACATACTGATATACATCTGAACATCAGCAGGAGAGGACTCTTTAAAGTAGAGACACTACATACTGATATACACCTGAACATCAGCAGGAGAGGACTCTTTAAAGTAGAGACACTACATACTGATATACACCTGAACATCAGCAGGAGAGGACTCTTTAAAGTAGAGACTCTACATACTGATATACACCTGAACATCAGCAGGAGAGGACTCTTTAAAGTAGAGACTCTACATACTGATATACACCTGAACATCAGCAGGAGAGGACTCTTTAAAGTAGAGACACTACATACTGATATACACCTGAACATCAGCAGGAGAGGACTCTTTAAAGTAGAGACACTACGTACTGATATACACCTGAACATCAGCAGGAGAGGACTCTTTAAAGTAGAGACACTACATACTGATATACACCTGAACATCAGCAGGAGAGGACTCTTTAAAGTAGAGACACTACATACTGATATACACCTGAACATCAGCAGGAGAGGACTCTTTAAAGTAGAGACACTACATACTGATATACACCTGAACATCAGCAGGAGAGGACTCTTTAAAGTAGAGACATTACATACTGATATACACCTGAACATCAGCAGGAGAGGACTCTTTAAAGTAGAGACACTACATACTGATATACACCTGAACATCAGCAGGAGAGGACTCTTTAAAGTAGAGACACTACATACTGATATACACCTGAACATCAGCAGGAGAGGACTCTTTAAAGTAGAGACACTACATACTGATATACATCTGAACATCAGCAGGAGAGGACTCTTTAAAGTAGAGACACTACATACTGATATACACCTGAACATCAGCAGGAGAGGACTCTTTAAAGTAGAGACACTACATACTGATATACACCTGAACATCAGCAGGAGAGGACTCTTTAAAGTAGAGACTCTACATACTGATATACACCTGAACATCAGCAGGAGAGGACTCTTTAAAGTAGAGACTCTACATACTGATATACACCTGAACATCAGCAGGAGAGGACTCTTTAAAGTAGAGACACTACATACTGATATACACCTGAACATCAGCAGGAGAGGACTCTTTAAAGTAGAGACACTACATACTGATATACACCTGAACATCAGCAGGAGAGGACTCTTTAAAGTAGAGACACTACATACTGATATACACCTGAACATCAGCAGGAGAGGACTCTTTAAAGTAGAGACACTACATACTGATATACACCTGAACATCAGCAGGAGAGGACTCTTTAAAGTAGAGACACTACATACTGATATACACCTGAACATCAGCAGGAGAGGACTCTTTAAAGTAGAGACACTACATACTGATATACACCTGAACATCAGCAGGAGAGGACTCTTTAAAGTAGAGACACTACATACTGATATACACCTGAACATCAGCAGGAGAGGACTCTTTAAAGTAGAGACACTACATACTGATATACACCTGAACATCAGCAGGAGAGGACTCTTTAAAGTAGAGACACTACATACTGATATACACCTGAACATCAGCAGGAGAGGACTCTTTAAAGTAGAGACACTACATACTGATATACACCTGAACATCAGCAGGAGAGGACTCTTTAAAGTAGAGACACTACATACTGATATACACCTGAACATCAGCAGGAGAGGACTCTTTAAAGTAGAGACACTACATACTGATATACACCTGAACATCAGCAGGGGAGAGGACTCTTTAAAGTAGAGACACTACATACTGATATACACCTGAACATCAGCAGGAGAGGACTCTTTAAAGTAGAGACACTACATACTGATATACACCTGAACATCAGCAGGGGAGAGGACTCTTTAAAGTAGAGACACTACATACTGATATACACCTGAACATCAGCAGGAGAGGACTCTTTAAAGTAGAGACACTACATACTGATATACACCTGAACATCAGCAGGAGAGGACTCTTTAAAGTAGAGACACTACATACTGATATACACCTGAACATCAGCAGGAGAGGACTCTTTAAAGTAGAGACACTACATACTGATATACACCTGAACATCAGCAGGAGAGGACTCTTTAAAGTAGAGACACTACATACTGATATACACCTGAACATCAGCAGGAGAGGACTCTTTAAAGTAGAGACACTACATACTGATATACACCTGAACATCAGCAGGAGAGGACTCTTTAAAGTAGAGACACTACATACTGATATACACCTGAACATCAGCAGGAGAGGACTCTTTAAAGTAGAGACACTACATACTGATATACACCTGAACATCAGCAGGGGAGAGGACTCTTTAAAGTAGAGACACTACATACTGATATACACCTGAACATCAGCAGGAGAGGACTCTTTAAAGTAGAGACACTACATACTGATATACACCTGAACATCAGCAGGGGAGAGGACTCTTTAAAGTAGAGACACTACATACTGATATACACCTGAACATCAGCAGGAGAGGACTCTTTAAAGTAGAGACACTACATACTGATATACACCTGAACATCAGCAGGAGAGGACTCTTTAAAGTAGAGACACTACATACTGATATACACCTGAACATCAGCAGGAGAGGACTCTTTAAAGTAGAGACACTACATACTGATATACACCTGAACATCAGCAGGAGAGGACTCTTTAAAGTAGAGACACTACATACTGATATACACCTGAACATCAGCAGGAGAGGACTCTTTAAAGTAGAGACACTACATACTGATATACACCTGAACATCAGCAGGAGAGGACTCTTTAAAGTAGAGACACTACATACTGATATACACCTGAACATCAGCAGGAGAGGACTCTTTAAAGTAGAGACACTACATACTGATATACACCTGAACATCAGCAGGAGAGGACTCTTTAAAGTAGAGACTCTACATACTGATATACACCTGAACATCAGCAGGAGAGGACTCTTTAAAGTAGAGACTCTACATACTGATATACACCTGAACATCAGCAGGAGAGGACTCTTTAAAGTAGAGACACTACATACTGATATACACCTGAACATCAGCAGGAGAGGACTCTTTAAAGTAGAGACACTACATACTGATATACACCTGAACATCAGCAGGAGAGGACTCTTTAAAGTAGAGACACTACATACTGATATACACCTGAACATCAGCAGGAGAGGACTCTTTAAAGTAGAGACACTACATACTGATATACACCTGAACATCAGCAGGAGAGGACTCTTTAAAGTAGAGACACTACATACTGATATACACCTGAACATCAGCAGGAGAGGACTCTTTAAAGTAGAGACACTACATACTGATATACACCTGAACATCAGCAGGAGAGGACTCTTTAAAGTAGAGACACTACATACTGATATACACCTGAACATCAGCAGGAGAGGACTCTTTAAAGTAGAGACACTACATACTGATATACACCTGAACATCAGCAGGAGAGGACTCTTTAAAGTAGAGACACTACATACTGATATACACCTGAACATCAGCAGGAGAGGACTCTTTAAAGTAGAGACACTACATACTGATATACACCTGAACATCAGCAGGAGAGGACTCTTTAAAGTAGAGACACTACATACTGATATACACCTGAACATCAGCAGGAGAGGACTCTTTAAAGTAGAGACACTACATACTGATATACACCTGAACATCAGCAGGGGAGAGGACTCTTTAAAGTAGAGACACTACATACTGATATACACCTGAACATCAGCAGGAGAGGACTCTTTAAAGTAGAGACACTACATACTGATATACACCTGAACATCAGCAGGGGAGAGGACTCTTTAAAGTAGAGACACTACATACTGATATACACCTGAACATCAGCAGGAGAGGACTCTTTAAAGTAGAGACACTACATACTGATATACACCTGAACATCAGCAGGAGAGGACTCTTTAAAGTAGAGACACTACATACTGATATACACCTGAACATCAGCAGGAGAGGACTCTTTAAAGTAGAGACACTACATACTGATATACACCTGAACATCAGCAGGAGAGGACTCTTTAAAGTAGAGACACTACATACTGATATACACCTGAACATCAGCAGGAGAGGACTCTTTAAAGTAGAGACACTACATACTGATATACACCTGAACATCAGCAGGAGAGGACTCTTTAAAGTAGAGACACTACATACTGATATACACCTGAACATCAGCAGGAGAGGACTCTTTAAAGTAGAGACACTACATACTGATATACACCTGAACATCAACAGAATTTGCCCAATTTATTCCAACTGAACGTCCTGGATTGTGTCTCTGGTACTTTACTTGAGTATTTTATGTTATACACTACAGCATTGTACTTCTACCCACCCACATTAGAAACAAATGTCTTACTTTTTACACCACTATATTTAATTGATAACTTTAGTTACCAGTTATTTTGCAGATTCAACATATAATTAACTTCAAAAAAAGAAATGGACACATTTATGCATCGATAATAACAACCCAATATCATAAAAGAAGAACATCAGTATGTTCTGTTTAACCCCTCGCTGTTCTCTGGATTCCATTGTAACTGACCTCCTGCATCCAAGGGGGAGGACTCTTCAGTCACAGGGGGAGAGTTTGACCCTGAATAGTTGGACAGGAGAGTATCTATGAACTGCTCTGATGTGATCTGTACTAACCCTTCTTTCCTCTCCTACATCATGACTGTCTGCTGGTTAGATGTCCTCCATGTCCACCTCGACACATTCCTGGTACACATTTGGTGTTTTGTCCTTTCCAGAAGCTTCTAGTCCAGTCTGTCTGGTGATCATCGGGGATTATTTCACCCTTTCACACTGCACCTTTTTAATTTACTAACCCTGCTAACTAAAGGGGAACTTTGGTATTTTTCGACTGGGATGCTATTTTGACCAAAAGCTGCACTGTCCACTGCACGGTCTCATTCAATACTCGACCAATTACAAACATGTTTGTCCCCATAAGTCCCTTAGACACAAAATCATGGGAAAAGGTCAAGATTAAGAAATACAGAAGTTCCCCTTTAAAGGTAGGGTAGGTCATTTTGGAGAAACCGGCTCGAGATCGCTAGAATTTGAAAATACACAGCCGGAGAAAATCTGCCACTTCCTTATAGAGCCCCTCCTCCAACACACACGAACGCGCACATGACCAATGAGGGCACGAGATAAGTTTGTGCACAGATGGAAGGCTGACAGGCAGGTAGGCCATCCAGTTCTTTTAGCCGGGCCGGCTAAAATGATTGGTCGTGCTTTTTACAGTATTACGGCTTCCACATGACATTTTTTTATGGATTTATTGTCAAAGCACTTAAGATATTCATTGCTATCGGATGTTAAGAGCATTCCATGGAATATAACAAAAAGTGTATCTCGAGCCGGTTTCTCAAACTTACCTACCCTACCTTTAATGCATCACCTTCAATCAACACAGTAGTGTCTGCTTGGGTTCACATGTTAATGACTCCAGACTGCATTACTCCTGGTCCTGCTGCAGATTGGAAACGGTTATGATTATTTCATGAAAACAAATAAAATAATGGATTCTAATCATGGGTCTGATCAACTAACATTTCTGATTTTGATTACTCATGTGATCGTCCTTACTGCGGTAATTCTGACATTGATTTAAAATGAAGATTCTTTTTGATGGTTTAATTGAATAAATGATGGTCCCTTTCCTAATTCTAGTATTGGTCTTTACTTTGGATTTCCCTTCAGGGCGACTATGTGTGGTTGGATCTGAAGAGCGGCGGGGAGTTTGAGGTGTCGGTCGGCGCTGTCGTCAAGCTCTGTGACTCAGGACAGATCCAGGTGTTAGATGATGAAGGAAACGTAAGTGCTGGAACACTTTTTGTTAGTTTTCATAGTGTATTACTAGTTATAGTTCTATTTTAGATTTATTTTGTGAAAGATTTAGTTTTATGTATTACGTTTGAATTGTAATTCTTTCACTGTCATGGTCATCGGTAATTGTTTAAGTTTTTCAACCAGAAGTTTAGATTTAGTTTTTTCAAAAATTATTTATTTATACAGTGTTAACTAACACTGTTGTTCACTGCTTATTACCCCCCCTCCAACAGGAGCATTGGATCTCCCCCCAGAATGCAACAAACATCAAGCCGATGCACCCGACCTCCATCCACGGTGTGGAGGACATGATTCGCCTCGGAGACCTCAACGAGGCCGGCATCCTGCGCAACCTGCTGATCAGATACACTGAGAAACTCATCTATGTGAGTGTTAATACTACTACACACTAATACTGATATACTGTAGTACTATAACCTGCTGATCAGATACACAGGGAGGCTCATCTATGTGAGTGTTAATAATACTACTACTACTACTACACACTAATACTGATGCACTGTACTACTACCCAGCTAGACATTTTTGGTTCTAAAAACATTCTGAGAATGTTACCATTCACTGTTCTAGGAATGTTTTCAGCGGGAAGTTTTCTTTTAGTTCCCAGAATGTTCTTCTGAAAGGTAGGATAACGTTCCCTAAAAACATTCTTAAAATGTTTGGTGATAACTTTCTTTTCACGCAACAAACCGTTCACGGCAACAATCCGGCAGGGAATGAGTGCAGGCTGCAGGCTTTCATAGTGTGGCTGATGAGCAGGTTGCAGGTGTGGTTGATTGGAGATTGCTCCCAGCCGTGTAGAACAGACCAGCAGGCAGGGGGGGGGGGGGGAGAGAGAGAGAGACACACAGTAGAAACAAACACATACAAACACTAACAGGGGTTTCAGGGACGGGCAGTGACAGTCGGTCCGTTCTTCTATATGTCTGTCGGTCTCAAATCTAAAGGGTGCAATAACGATTTGTATCCACTATCCATAAACAGCGGACACTGTTTATACGCAGCCCTCACAAACCACACACGGCCAGATAGCTTATCTAACAGTTAGAACCTACATACGAGACACAACCTTTATAGTCAGAAAAAAGTGTGATTATTTTCTGATATTTTACACATGATATTATGAATACTGTGGGCCTACATACCTTAGTGTGATTATAAGGGCATGTGAGTGAATATTGGCATGCAAATTTGTTTTTATACGTCCTATTAATTGTCTCAATGCGCTCATACATCTTAAGAAAGTTATCAACAAAAATGTTAAGAATGTTTTTAGAGAACGTTATCCTACCTTTCAGAAGAACATTCTGGGAACCAAAATAAAACGTCCCGCTGAAAACATTCCTAGAACAATGAATGGTAACATTCTCAGAATCTTTTGAGAACCAATAATGTCTAGCTGGGAACTCACACATGCCACCGCAAACATGCAATATCTTATCTTATCATGAATTACGTGCTTGTTTGTTTTTTTCAAAAGGAAAATGTGGTGACATCAGATTTTTTAAAACATCCTTTTCAAACAAATGCAACAAGTTTGTTTTTTAAAGCGCTCTAGAAATAAATCTGACGTTGACCATGACCGTGTTAATATTTCACATCACAGGAATGTTTTATAAAAAAAGAATAACATCCTGAAAACATTTTCTGAATGTTGCTTTGAGAATGTTCTTCATTTGTTATGATGTAACATTGAGGGAACGTTTTATAAAGAAAATCTTTAATGTGTTACCCAACAACGTTCAAAACACATCCTTAGAATGTTGCAGGCAAAACGTTCCACCTTTGTTAACATATCACATTAAAGGAACATTTTATAAAACACTTTCTGTCATCTCAGGCCTCAATAACATCCTGAAAACATTTTCAGAATGTTGCAGTTAAAACGTTATGTCTTAGTTAACCTTAAACCTTGAACATTATTTGAAATAATAAACATCCTAAAAAGGTTATTTGAACATCAGATTCAAAAGTTTCTTTAAAACATTATTAGAACCTGTAGGTAATGTTAGCCAAAGTTGTGAGAACGTTCCCCGCTAGCAGGGTATAACCTGCTGATCAGATACACAGGGAGGCTCATCTGAGTGTTACTGCAGTACTATTACTAGTATAGTATAAAATACTGCTGCTGCAGGCCTGTTTTTCAGCAGTTCTTTTCAGATTCTATCAAAAAGGATGATGATAACTAGCATTCGAAATACAAATTGAAGGTTTCAAATTGTAAATTGATATATGTCTTATCAATTATTTTGATAAACTATTGATTATTTGATATTTATTTATTTCTAGAGCGCTTTAAAAACGAACTTGTTGCATTTGTTTGAAAAGGATGTTTTAAAAAATCTGATGTCACCACATTTTTAGGCCTGGCCTATTATATGTGTAATAAGAAGTAATATATTATACTGAGAAAGGATATCAGTAGGTTCATGTTTCTAAAGGTTATACCTTTAAAGTATAAATGACAATATCTTACCTGAATCCATTCACACCAACACTACTGCAGTATTTTTACACCCGAAGGTCTCCTGGAGCTTTATCAGCTCCCCCCCGTCACAAGTCCAGCCTCACCCATCTGCTGTTTTTCCGCTCTCATCTTCTTGCTTCCTATTCTTTCTCTCGCCCATTTTCTTCTCTCCTACCTTTTCCTGTTTCCTCTGAAGACTAACTGTGGTGGCAGGGTAAGTCCGCTCCTGCACGTCAAGCATGAGAGAGACTGCAGAAAATAAAGCACTACTAATAATAAGGCTATTTGATGCACATGCAACTACAGCAACATGCAGTATTCCCTATGGAGCTGTGTCTGTACACCGCATGTATGGTGCACGCTTTGAATGTTTCCTGTTATCAGTCATCTGTCTCATAAGCTTCCATTGAAAACGAATTATGGGATTCATTTCATAGTGTGACAAATGCTTACAGTACATTTTGCAAAGAAAGTCAGCGGGTATCATTTAGTCAATCCCATTATCGAATAGAACAAATTAAACTCACTTTTTATTTTATTAAGAGAGTTTTAATTATGTGATCATTTAAACTGGGAATAATGTCACACCTGAAGTGTTAGCTTTGTTAGCCATTGTTAGCAATACAAGCTGATTACAGCCATGATAACAACAAATAACACTGTGTGTATGAATGATTCCAAACAGAATATGGATGCGTCTATACTGAGTTCAAGTAATCAATAGTTTACCTGAAAGAATTGATTGAAAGATTGCTTACAAATGAAAGATGGTCAATTCTGTAAAAATTGCAATATGTCATGACTGAAATCCATGAAATGAATTGTGCTGGGAAGGATAAATAGCTACGTCTCTTAATCATTGAAGTGTTGCAGGTGTCATGTTTTATGGCACTAATTCTCCCGGCGCTGCAGCCAAGGTGCATGTTGGGTGTTTCCAACATAGCCGTCTGTTCTCTCGTAGCGAGGACTGATACGTTCTCATTGTCAGCCTTCACCCTCTGAGCGAAGAACCCTGCATCACCTCCTCCAGCCTCTCTACGTGCTGCTGAAGATCTGATGTGCTTAACACATTTGATTACAGACTTGATTTGATTTTCATTTCAAGTAAAAATCCACATGCTATAAGAAGAGGGCTGACAAGAGGGCCCTCCAGGGATCAGCTGAAACCACTTTGATGTTTGTTACTTCAAATGTTCAAAAAACATTTGTTTTATTTATTTGTTATGTTATGAATTCAAAAGGACAATACAAATATACATTGGTATCAGTGGGCTACAGGTCATTTGCATCCTAGTACAAGTTCTAAGTAGTTTAATACACATGTTCATTTTGAGGGTGAGCTTCTCCCTTAAAGCCATAAATGAGTCCCCCTCCCTGTCTCTGGGCAGACGTACACCGGCTCCATCCTGGTGGCTGTGAACCCCTACCAGCTGCTGCCCATCTACACAGCCGACCAGATTCGCCTCTACACCAACAAGAAGATCGGAGAAATGCCGCCTCACATCTTTGCCATTGCTGACAACTGTTATTTCAACATGCAGAGGAACAACCGCGACCAGTGCTGCATCATCAGGTGGAGACTACACTCCTCTGTGACAAACATCTGAGTTTTACACCTGATATCTGGGAAACCCCACTGAAGCTTTCACTTTCAATTCATGATTTATAAGGCAATGTCCAAAATAGTATTTCAATTTATTTAAATATTTGTTAAAATATGACATGTGTATTTTTTCTTTCTTTCTTGATTGTGTGTGTGTGTGTGTGTGTGTGTGTGTGTGTGTGTGTGTGTGTGTGTGTGTGTGTGTGTGTGTGTGTGTGTGTGTGTGTGTGTGTGTGTTAGTGGTGAGTCTGGAGCAGGGAAGACAGAAAGCACCAAACTGATCCTGCAGTTCCTGGCAGCCATCAGTGGGCAACACTCCTGGATAGAGCAACAGGTGCTGGAGGCTAACCCTATACTTGAAGGTGGGAACACACACACACACACACACACACACACACACACACACACACACACACACACACACACACACACACACACACACACACACACACACACACACACACACACACACACACACACACACACAGGACACTGAACCGCCACTCTGTCTGAAAGTTGTGGTTCTTGATATGTTCACATATTCCTACATGTGGACACACACAGAAAACACACAAACAAAATGTTCACACAGGTTCATTATGCATCCACATGACTGTGCTGTTCTACTGTTTCTCTTCCAGCCTTTGGCAACGCTAAAACAATCCGCAATGACAACTCGTCTCGTTTTGGGAAATACATCGACATCCATTTCAACAAGAGAGGAGCCATAGAGGGAGCCAAGATAGAGCAGTACCTGCTGGAGAAATCCAGAGTGTGCAGACAGGTACCGAGTGATGACACGTGTTCAAACTCTGCAGCCTTCCCTCAGCGACTAACTGTGAATGAAAAACTATCATTCAATATCCTGTCTGACATTTACATAACCAAAACATTCAGACAAAACCAACACCTTTTGAAAGTTGTATTTTTGGTTTGAATGTAGAAGCCAGGTTAGTCGCTGGAGGGACGATGTCTAGGCCATCTAGTCACTAATAAACAAAAACAACAGTCAAATATATATTTCTGAATCATTAAAAATGTGCTGCAAAGGTCCAAAGTAACATAACATTATTTTAACATTATTATTATATTATATTGTTTTATTTTTTTCAAACCAAATACCAAATCACTGCAACATTGAGATTTTTGTATTTAATGACATTTTCTGTTGTGTTTTATAGCAATGTATAATTCACTTTAAGTATGTGTACATGCCATATATTGCACATAAACATAGTTTATACTTTAATATATTATAATGTACTATTCATACCTGTACCTAAATACTGCTGCTACACCACATGACGTATGGCTTATAGACTAAGTACTTTATTCTACATAAGGTATATTGCTCTATACATCTCTCTACTTTTAATTTCTTAGTTTATTTTCTCCTTCAAATTGTTATTTATCTGTTTTCTGTGTGCTGCTGTAAATGTGAATCTCATGTTTGAGTAAACGTTCGGTGTTCTCTCTGCAGGCCCACGATGAGAGGAACTACCACGTCTTCTACTGCATGCTGAAGGGCATGACTCCAGAGGAGAAGAAGAAACTGGGGCTGAGCAGAGCCAGCGACTACACCTACCTGACCATGGTGGGGCTCAGCTCTTAGCCATTGTCATATATTGCAGCAGTTGAGATTTGAGCTTTTTAGTTAGTAAACGGTCACAACAGGAAACTGTCCCAACATCCTGTCGCTAAGTCAGTGCACAGTAACAAACTAAAAAGAAACTGTATTCTTGAAAAGTGAGATATTATAAAGAGATGAGTTACTCCCAGCAGCTGGAACACACATTCCTGTGAAACATCAGCTGTTAAAGTCAGATCTGTCCCAGTTTAGCTCCTCTCACGTTTACATCACAGAAATGAGCATCAACACGATTGGTATCCTTAATACATTCCCAGAATCCCCAGAATCCTTTTCTACATATATTTTTCCCTGCATCCTTTTTAAGTAGAATCCTGCCGTTTAGAATTGGATACCTAAACGTATTTGTATAAAGTGAAACAAAGTGACCTATTGTCTGTATTGATTTACTTTGTATCATTTCATACCAAATAACATTTCGATGTTCAATGTGTAGTCCAGAACTGTCAGGGACATAGGTGGCTACGACTAGGAAACAGATCTGATCTGTTTACTGTGCAGTAGATGACCATGAGAATTTCTGATTATATGGAACAGTAGATGAAACAACTTTCACAGGGTACACAGGAAGATGAGATACTTCCACAAACAATATTTTGAGTTTGAATCAGAAAGGGTTTAGGGATATAAACCATTAGAAAACACCACTTTGGTTTGTTCTTTACAGTCAAACAGCA